>NC_091292.1:101416998-101438490 GCF_038502225.1 Cherax quadricarinatus
GACCGACTTCAACTTTTTTTTTACCTCATTTAACGCCCGGCAAAAACTAAACTTTTCCACTTTGTGGCTGTCTGGATCTTGAAATCCTTTTGTGTGGACATCTGGTGGTGTTTAGGGAAAACTTTGGTCCAGAAAAATAAAAAATCGACTATAATTGATGGATGATATAGTCTTGATATACATGATCCAAGCGTTGGAAAGAGACTCATTGAGCGAAACGTTCCGCATTTTTTTTTATCTTTGCTGCAGTCGTGTTTCTGCTAGTTTGTATGACCAGAAGTCAGAGTGACTCACGAAATCGTAATAATCCAATTGTCAACAATCCACGGAACGGGTGGGGTTTGAACTTGCCTAGAGTTTTACGACTCAACTCGCCTTGGGTTCAGACCCTACCCGTTCCGTGGTTTGTTAGAAGTCTTGAGGTACGAGTGGTCGATGCCAGAGGATGATGTAGCACAGACTGAAGCCTTCCATCACTAATACCTCCTGGTGCTCTTGTCTCCACCGCCTCGCTGCCACCAACAGAAATTGGAGAACGTGGAAAATTAAGAATTCGAGGGAGAATAAAATACGGCAGGAAGAGAAAACAGAATTCGAAGGGTGAAGATAGATGAAAAGACAGGTGGAATAGCGACTGGGAGATGGATGAACTGTACCAAGAAGAACGGATGGAAGCCAGAGGCTGGAGTCAGGCTGGCGACTAGGGAGTCCAGGAGATATACGAGCTGACCCCAACCCAGATGGCAAGTGCCAGCTGGACCCCTGCGTGCCCATCAGACTTTCACCAGCTGCCCATCACGTATTCATCAGATGGATGTCTGCTTCACTCGGCTCTGTCTCCTTCCCAAATTTTCTTTTTCGATATTTTTATATGTATTTATATTCTTGTACGTTCGTCTTTTGTTTAATTCTGTGTGTGGGTGTGTGTGTATGTGTGTGTGTGTGTGTGTGTGTGTGTGTGTGTGTGTGTGTGTGTGTGTGTGTGTGTGTGTGTGTGTGTGTGCGTGTGTTTGTGTCTTCAGCGCTAAACCCATAAGGGTCATACAGCGCTAAGGGATAGGGAGGCAGTCATGGTTAATCCAAAGGACGGGAGCCTGGCCTCATTTCCTTGGACCAAGAGCCCTTTCACCAGCATAATAAAACTGGGTTGCTTAAATGTGCGTGGATGTAGTGCGGATGACAAGAAACAGATGATTGCTGATGTTATGAATGAAAAGAAGTTGGATGTCCTGGCCCTAAGCGAAACAAAGCTGAAGGGGGTAGGAGAGTTTCAGTGGGGGGAAATAAATGGGATTAAATCTGGAGTATCTGAGAGAGTTAGAGCAAAGGAAGGGGTAGCAGTAATGTTAAATGATCAGTTATGGAAGGAGAAAAGAGAATATGAATGTGTAAATTCAAGAATTATGTGGATTAAAGTAAAGGTTGGATGCGAGAAGTGGGTCATAATAAGCGTGTATGCACCTGGAGAAGAGAGAAATGCAGAGGAGAGAGAGAGATTTTGGGAGATGTTAAGTGAATGTATAGGAGCCTTTGAACCAAATGAGAGAGTAATTGTGGTAGGGGACCTGAATGCTAAAGTAGGAGAAACCTTTAGAGAGGGTGTGGTAGGTAAGTTTGGGGTGCCAGGTGTAAATGATAATGGGAGCCCTTTGATTGAACTTTGTATAGAAAGGGGTTTAGTTATAGGTAATACATATTTTAAGAAAAAGAGGATAAATAAGTATACACGATATGATGTAGGGCGAAATGACAGTAGTTTGTTGGATTATGTATTGGTAGATAAAAGACTGTTGAGTAGACTTCAGGATGTACATGTTTATAGAGGGGCCACAGATATATCAGATCACTTTCTAGTTGTAGCTACACTGAGAGTAAAAGGTAGATGGGATACAAGGAGAATAGAAGCATCAGGGAAGAGAGAGGTGAAGGTTTATAAACTAAAAGAGGAGGCAGTTAGGGTAAGATATAAACAGCTATTGGAGGATAGATGGGCTAATGAGAGCATAGGCAATGGGGTCGAAGAGGTATGGGCTAGGTTTAAAAATGTAGTGTTAGAGTGTTCAGCAGAAGTTTGTGGTTACAGGAAAGTGGGTGCAGGAGGGAAGAGGAGCGATTGGTGGAATGATGATGTAAAGAGAGTAGTAAGGGAGAAAAAGTTAGCATATGAGAAGTTTTTACAAAGTAGAAGTGATGCAAGGAGGGAAGAGTATATGGAGAAAAAGAGAGAAGTTAAGAGAGTGGTGAAGCAATGTAAAAAGAGAGCAAATGAGAGAGTGGGTGAGATGTTATCAACAAATTTTGTTGAAAATAAGAAAAAGTTTTGGAGTGAGATTAACAAGTTAAGAAAGCCTAGAGCACAAATGGATTTGTCAGTTAAAAATAGGAGAGGAGAGTTATTAAATGGAGAGTTAGAGGTATTGGGAAGATGGAGGGAATATTTTGAGGAATTGTTAAATGTTGATGAAGATAGGGAAGCTGTGATTTCGTGTATAGGGCAAGGAGGAATAACATCTTGTAGGAGTGAGGAAGAGCCAGTTGTGAGTGTGGGGGAAGTTCGTGAGGCAGTAGGTAAAATGAAAGGGGGTAAGGCAGCCGGGATTGATGGGATAAAGATAGAAATGTTAAAAGCAGGTGGGGATATAGTTTTGGAGTGGTTGGTGCAATTATTTAATAAATGTATGGAAGAGGGTAAGGTACCTAGGGATTGGCAGAGAGCATGCATAGTTCCTTTGTATAAAGGCAAAGGGGATAAAAGAGAGTGCAAAAATTATAGGGGGATAAGTCTGTTGAGTGTTCCTGGTAAGGTGTATGGTAGAGTTATAATTGAAAGAATTAAGAGTAAGACGGAGAATAGGATAGCAGATGAACAAGGAGGCTTTAGGAAAGGTAGGGGGTGTGTGGACCAGGTGTTTACAGTGAAACATATAAGTGAACAGTATTTAGATAAGGCTAAAGAGGTCTTTGTGGCATTTATGGATTTGGAAAAGGCGTATGACAGGGTGGATAGGGGGGCAATGTGGCAGATGTTGCAAGTGTATGGTGTAGGAGGTAGGTTACTGAAAGCAGTGAAGAGTTTTTACGAGGATAGTGAGGCTCAAGTTAGAGTATGTAGGAAAGAGGGAAATTTTTTCCCAGTAAAGGTAGGCCTTAGACAAGGATGTGTGATGTCACCGTGGTTGTTTAATATATTTATAGATGGGGTTGTAAGAGAAGTAAATGCGAGGGTCTTGGCAAGAGGCGTGGAGTTAAAAGATAAAGAATCACACACAAAATGGGAGTTGTCACAGCTGCTCTTTGCTGATGACACTGTGCTCTTGGGAGATTCTGAAGAGAAGTTGCAGAGATTGGTGGATGAATTTGGTAGGGTGTGCAAAAGAAGAAAATTAAAGGTGAATACAGGAAAGAGTAAGGTTATGAGGATAACAAAAAGATTAGGTGATGAAAGATTGAATATCAGATTGGAGGGAGAGAGTATGGAGGAGGTGAACGTATTCAGATATTTGGGAGTGGACGTGTCAGCGGATGGGTCTATGAAAGATGAGGTGAATCATAGAATTGATGAGGGAAAAAGAGTGAGTGGTGCACTTAGGAGTCTGTGGAGACAAAGAACTTTGTCCTTGGAGGCAAAGAGGGGAATGTATGAGAGTATAGTTTTACCAACGCTCTTATATGGGTGTGAAGCGTGGGTGATGAATGTTGCAGCGAGGAGAAGGCTGGAGGCAGTGGAGATGTCATGTCTGAGGGCAATGTGTGGTGTGAATATAATGCAGAGAATTCGTAGTTTGGAAGTTAGGAGGAGGTGCGGGATTACCAAAACTGTTGTCCAGAGGGCTGAGGAAGGGTTGTTGAGGTGGTTCGGACATGTAGAGAGAATGGAGCGAAACAGAATGACTTCAAGAGTGTATCAGTCTGTAGTGGAAGGAAGGCGGGGTAGGGGTCGGCCTAGGAAGGGTTGGAGGGAGGGGGTAAAGGAGGTTTTGTGTGCGAGGGGCTTGGACTTCCAGCAGGCATGCGTGAGCGTGTTTGATAGGAGTGAATGGAGACAAATGGTTTTTAATACTTGACGTGCTGTTGGAGTGTGAGCAAAGTAACATTTATGAAGGGATTCAGGGAAACCGGCAGGCCGGACTTGAGTCCTGGAGATGGGAAGTACAGTGCCTGCACTCTGAAGGAGGGGTGTTAATGTTGCAGTTTAAAAACTGTAGTGTAAAGCACCCTTCTGGCAAGACAGTGATGGAGTGAATGATGGTGAAAGTTTTTCTTTTTCGGGCCACCCTGCCTTGGTGGGAATCGGCCAGTGTGATAATAAAAATAATAATAAATAAGAGGATGCCGTGTCTCTCACGCTATCAAGCGAACTCATGATATTCATGTGATAATGATGACCGTGATGATAATGATGACCGTGATGATAATGATGACCGTGATGATAATGATGACCGTGATGATAATGATGACTGTGATGATAATGATGACTATGATGATAATGATGACTGTGATGATAATGATGACTGTGATGATAATGATGACTGTGATGATAATGATGACTGTGATGATAATGATGACTATGATGATAATGATGACTGTGATGATAATGATGACTGTGATGATAATGATGACCGTGATGACAATGATGACTATGATGATAATGATGACTGTGATGATAATGATGACTGTGATGATAATGATGACTGTGATGATAATGATGACTGTGATGATAATGATGACTATAATGATAATGATGACTATAATGCTAATGATGACCGTGATGATAATGACGACTGTGATGATAATGATGACTGTGATGATAATGATGACTGTGATGAGAATGATGACTATGATGATAATGATGATTGTGATGAGAATGATGACTATGATGATAATGATGGCTATAATGCTAATGATGACTGTGATGATAATGATGACTATAATGCTAATGATGACTGTGATGATAATGATGACCGTGATGATAATGATGACTATGATGATAATGATGACTGTGATGATAATGATGACTGTGATGATAATGATGACTGTGATGATAATGATGACTGTGATGATAATGATGACCGTGATGATAATGATGACTGTGATGATAATGATGACTGTGATGATAATGATGACTATGATGATACTGATGACTGTGATGATAATGATGACTGTGATGATAATGATGACTGTGATGATAATGATGACTGTGATGATAATGATGACTGTGATGATAATGATGACCGTGATGATAATTATGACCGTGATGATAATGATGACCGTGATGATAATGATGACCGTGATGATAATGATAACTGTGATGATAATGATGACCGTGATGATAATGATGACTGTGATGATAATGATGACTGTGATGATAATGATGACTGTGATGATAATGATGACTGTGATGATAATGATGACTGTGATGATAATGATGACTGTGATGATAATGATGACTGTGATGATAATGATGACTGTGATGATAATGATGACTGTGATGATAATGATGACTGTGATGATAATGATGACTGTGATGATAATGATGACTGTGATGATAATGATGACTATGATGATAATGATGACTGTGATGATAATGATGACTGTGATGATAATGATGACTGTGATGATAATGATGACTATGATGATAATGATGACTATGATGATAATGATGACTGTGATGATAATGATGACTATAATGCTAATGATGACCGTGATGATAATGACGACTGTGATGATAATGATGACTGTGATGATAATGATGACTATGATGATAATGATGACTATAATGATAATGATGACTATAATGCTAATGATGACCGTGATGATAATGATGACTATGATGATAATGATGACTATGATGATAATGATGACTATAATGCTAATGATGACCGTGATGATAATGATGACTGTGATGATAATGATGACTGTGATGATAATGATGACTATGATGATAATGATGACTGTGATGATAATGACCGTGATGATAATGATGACTGTGATGATAATGATGACTATGATGATAATGATGACCGTGATGATAATGATGACTGTGATGATAATGATGACTATGATGATAATGATGACTGTGATGATAATGATGGTAATATTGATAATGATGTCAATGGTGATAATTAAAATCATTCTATGGAGTTACAAGATATTACCTCAATTATTCCCAGTGAAGTGTATGCCATCCGGTGACATGTCGTGACACATGGTCACGCTGACATGTCGTGACACATGGTCACACTGACATGCTGTAACATAAGGACACGCTGACATGTCGTGACACATGGTCACGCTGACATGTCGTGACACATGGTCACACTGACATGTCGTGACACATGGTCACACTGACATGTCGTAACACATGGTCACACTGACATGTCGTGACACATGGTCACACTGACATGTCGTGACACATGGTCACGCTGACATGTCGTGACACATGGTCACACTGACATGTCGTGACACATGGTCACACTGACATGTCGTGACACATGATCACACTGACATGTCGTGACACATGGTCACACTGACATGTCGTGACACATGATCACACTGACATGTCGTGACACATGGTCACACTGACATGTCGTGACACATGGTCACACTGACATGTCGTGACACATGGTCACACTGACATGTCGTGACACATGGTCACACTGACATGTCGTGACACATGATCACACTGACATGTCGTGACACATGGTCACACTGACATGTCGTGACACATGATCACACTGACATGTCGTGACACATGGTCACACTGACATGTCGTGACACATGGTCACACTGACATGTCGTGACACATGGTCACACTGACATGTCGTGACACATGGTCACACTGACATGTCGTGACACATGGTCACACTGACATGTCGTGACACATGGTCACACTGACATGTCGTGACACATGGTCACACTGACATGTCGTGACACATGGTCACACTGACATGTCGTGACACATGGTCACACTGACATGTCGTGACACATGGTCACACTGACATGTCGTGACACTTGGTCACACTGACATGTCGTAACACATGGTCACACTGACATGTCGTGACACATGGTCACACTGACATGTCGTGACACATGGTCACACTGACATGTCGTGACACATGGTCACACTGACATGTCGTGACACATGGTCACACTGACATGTCGTGACACATGGTCACACTGACATGTCGTGACACATGGTCACACTGACATGTCGTGACACATGGTCACACTGACATGTCGTGACACATGGTCACACTGACATGTCGTGACACATGGTCACACTGACATGTCGTGACACATGGTCACACTGACATGTCGTGACACATGGTCACACTGACATGTCGTGACACATGGTCACACTGACATGCTGTAACATACGGACACGCTGACACAGAGAGTTACTGTGACCAACTCACATATACATGTTTAAGCAGTCTATTAGCGACAGCTAACGGCAGGAAAACCAACATCATCCGGTAATTTAAATGGATTTTAAATAGTAATCACAGTGTGTGTGTATATGTGTGTGTGTGCACATCAGTGTACGTATGCATGCATAAACGTACATAAGGTGTTTGATCCACCCGCACATGTCTCTTGTGTCATTACCGTTTCAGTTTGTCTATTACTAAACGAGCCAGCGGAAAGCGGTTCCTAATTAGCGAGGCTTCTCGCTAATTAGGAACCCCACGACTGAGGTGTATTTCTCAACGGAGATAATAATAATAATAATAATAATAATAATAATAATAATAATAAAATTAATAATAATAAGATTAATAATAATAATAATAATAATAATAATAATAATAATAATAATAATAATAATAATAATAATAAAATTAATAATAATAGAATTAATTATAATAATAATAATAATTATAATAATAATAACAATAATAATAATAATAATAATAATGATAATAATAATAAAATTAATAATAATAAAATTAATTATAATAATAATAATAATAATAATAATAATAATAATAATAATAATAATAAAATTAATAATAATAAAATTAATAATAATAATAATAATTATAATAATAATAATAATAATAATAATAATAATAATAATAATAATAATAATAATAATAAAATTAATTATAATAATAATAATAATAATAATAATAATAATAATAATAATAATAATAATAATAATAATAATAATAATAACAATAATAATAATAATAATAATAATAATAATAATAATAATAATAATAATAATAATAATAATAATAACAGTTTTTCACAGCTTGAAGCCAAATTTTCCTGAATTGATACTTGTAAGAGAAGAAAGAATCATCATTCAACATTTTTATTTTGCAGAATGTGAAATGCCAAATGGAGAGTGCCAATTCGCCTTGGCACTGGAGCCTAGACACGACACCATCTTGGATCGTTTGGTACTTATAGGGAAGCAAAGAATCACGTGGCACTATTGGGGAGCTTGGCAACTGGTCGGGACGGGGATGGAAGGTTGTGGATAGGGTGATGGAGGTACGTTAAATAGGGTGATGGAGGTATATTAAATAGGGTGATGGAGGTATATTAAATAGGGTGATGGAGGTACATTAAATAGGGTGATGGAGGTATATTAAATAGGGTGATGGAGGTATATTAAATAGGGTGATGGAGGTATATTAAATAGGGTGATGGAGGTATATTAAATAGGGTGATGGAGGTACATTAAATAGGGTGATGGAGGTATATTAAATAGGGTGATGGAGGTACGTTAAATAGGGTGATGGAGGTTTATTAAATAGGGTGATGGAGGTACATTAAATAGGGTGATGGAGGTACATTAAATAGGGTGATGGAGGTATATTAAATAGAGTGATGGAGGTACATTAAATAGGGTGATGGAGGTACATTAAATAGGGTGATGGAGGTATATTAAATAGGGTGATGGATGTACATTAAATAGGGTGATGGAGGTATATTAAATAGGGTGATGGAGGTACATTAAAGAGGAAGGGGAGATGGATAGATCATTGTGGTTGGGAAAGTGTTGTGGGACAAGTACACTTTTCGTGTTGCTGTTTTGTGAAACTGTGTCGCGCTTTTGTTTTTTGCTAGTCAGTTTGTGTCTTGTAAAGTAAAAGGACACAAGTGCAACTAATGTGACATTTATTGTGGCAACGTTTCGCTCTCCAGGAGCTTTATCAAGCCATTACAAACAATACATGGACACAGAGGGTATATAAAGGCTCTGAGTGAGGTGTAATACTAGTGAGGTACCATTTCGATGTTCACTAGTGGTAGTAGTAGTAGTAGTAGTAGTAGTAGTAGTAGTAGTAGTAGTAGTAGTAGTAGTAGTAGTAGTAGTAGTAGTAACAAAAATAATACAATATGGAAGAGCAATTAATTCGTACATGAGTAAAAGGATATAAAAGCTATTACTTGGGTAACATAAAAATAGGTTGGACAAATATAGACTGGAAAGAGGCAGGTTTTTTTCGGTGTTCACTCTCTGTAATGTGCTTGTGTAGTATAACAGGAGAGACTATGTGATGGCAGGGTTTACTGTCTTCAGGAGGATTCTTGCTAAGACTTCGGAGATGGTGAAGCTGCCGTTGTTTTGTTTAATTGTATTCGAAACAGCGATCAGTGCTGATAAAGCTCCTGGAGAGCAAAACGTTGCCACAATAAATGTCACATTAGTTGCACTTGTGTCCTTTTACTTTACATATTGTCGGTAATTCTACCAACTTTATTACAGTTTGTGTCTTCAAGACGTTAGGAACTTATACAAGGGGACACACACGTATTTTATTAGTCTTTGTCAAGTCTCAGACTTAATCAAGACTTTATTAAATTTCAGACTTGATAGAACTCATTTCTAAACAGAACACTGAATAAAATAAGAGCTCAGCATTATGCCTATTTACACTGAAATTTTTTAGATTTTTTAGGCCTTCTCAATTTAGTTTTAGGCCTGTGTTGGTCGATGGTGTTAAAGTTTGCTGCGGCTTCTCTTCACTCTCGAGATTCTTACGTATTTACAGCATCTGTTTCCAGCTTCTTTCTTACCAGTCTTTTTTCCATGCACACATCATCTCCACTGCTTCTATTGTTTTCTAATATAATCACCTAAGAATTATTAACTAGCAGGGTTAGTGAGACACCTGGATAGTCCTGGAGAGCCACTAACGTCAGCCAAAAAAGTCAGGTTTTGGGACACACTGGAGTACTATCCTGGACGAGGAACAATTCAAAACAGTAGGTGTTGCGAGGTGTCATGTCCGTCAGTCGTGTGTTGCAAGAGGACAAGTCAACCAGATATACCTTGCAGAATTAAGAAGGATGTCAAAAAGAGTTTTGCAACAGTCTCATGGGTATGATTTTGATCTCAGGAAAGTGAAAGACTGTCACGGTAGTTTACAGTGATCTGAGGAGAGTAAGGACGAGACAAGATAGGTCATTTTGATGTCCAGTGAGTACGTACGAGCCTCGTAAAGCCACGGTGATCTCAGGAGAGAGAGAGAGAGAGAGAGAGAGAGAGAGAGAGAGAGAGAGACAGACAGACAGACAGACAGACAGAGAGAGACAGAGAGAGAGAGACAGAGAGAGAGAGAGACAGAGAGAGAGTGAGATTGCTTTGCCTCAGACTAGGTCATTCAGCTTCATTGTGATCGTCACTTACGTAAAAATCGAGGTTATCAGTTGCAGCGTTGAGGAGGTAGGAGATAATCTTTATAGTGAAGTCATTAGCTGCACCACTAACAGTGCCATTACGGTACCAAGTGCCAACATTATGCCAAACATTTACACACCACAAAAATACTCATTTTCCAGTATATTTACACAGGTGAAATATACAAAGTCTTGGATACATTTGCCCAAAACACACAAACACACACACACACACACACGTATTTACACATTTCTCATTATTTCGTAAAAAAATTCTATTAAGAACCGCTCCTTAAACCATAATTCCGAGATATTTTAAATATATATCTCTAATTTCCCTGAAGACGTGTATAAACAAACGGAAGCGCTCAGGTTTTCCCGTTTTCCTCCTTTATTTTCCTAGTATCTCTTTCTTTTTTCAAAAACCAAAAATCGCAAATTTCTCTGCGGCAACATGTCCTGCGGAGAAAGTCAGCAATATGTTTGGAAGATAGCGTCTAGCTTAAGTCAATTTTCCATAATGTGTAATATTCAGCACGAGGCCATCATATTTCAGAGTGATGTTTGCAACCAGCCAAGGCGGAAGTGATGATCGCTGGCCTGTCCTAACAAGACTTGTCGTTGAAAAATGGAAGGACTTTAATGCTGGGGTGGGGGAGGGAAGGGGAAAGGGGTAAAGGGAAGGAGGCAAGGTGGTTTGAACCTCATCCTTCATTAATCATCTTGGTAACCAACAGCTCCACATACACACACACACACGCACACACACACATGAGGAACATCCTGCACGAGGTTTAGTGGGAAAGAGAACTGGTAGGAAAATCGGTAAACGAAAGGATGGACTACGTAACAACAAAATGCAAGGAGGCAGAGGAAAGGTTTGTTCCCAAGGGCAACAGAAATAATGGGAAGATCAGAACGAGACCTTGGTTTACCCGAAGGTGTAGGGAGGTAAAAACTTAGTGCGCTATAGAATGGAAAAAGTACAGAAGACAAAGGACCCAGGAAAATAAAGAGATTAGTCAAAAAGCCAGAAACGAATATGTATAGATACGGTGGGAGGGCCAGCGACAGTACGAAAACGACATAGCATTAAAAGTCAAGTCTGACCTGAAGTTGTTGTATAGCCACATCAGGAGGAAGACAACAGTCAAGGATCAGGTAATCAGGCTAAGGAAAGAAGATGGGAAACTCACAAGAAATGACCAAGAAGTATGTGAGGAGCTCAACATTAGATTTAAGGAATTATTTAAAATGGAGACAGAAAGGACTCCGGGAAGTCAGAACAGAGGGGTACATTAACAAGGGATATACCAACAAGTGTTGGATGAAATACACGCAACTGAGGAGGAGGTGCAGAAGCTGCTAAGTGACCTTGATATCTCAAACGCGGTGGGACAGGATAACATCTGTCCGTGGATCCTTAGAGAGGGAGCACAGACGCTGTGTGTGTCAAAACAACAATTTTCAATACATCCATTCAAACTGGACAAATACCTGAGGTATGGAAGACGGCAACCGTAGTCCCCATTTTTAAGAAAGGAGACAGACATGAGGCACTTAACTATAGACCTGTGTCACTGACATGTAAAGTATGCAAAGTCATGGAGAAGATTATCGGGACGAGAGTGGTGGAGCACCTAGAATGGAACAAGGTTATAAACGACAACCAGCACGGATTCATGGAAGGCAAATCCTGTGTCACAAACCTTCTGGAGCTTTATGACAAGGTAACGAAAGTAAGACACGAGAAGGAGGGGTAGGTAGATTGCATTTTCTTGCACTGCAATAAGGCCTTCGATACAGTTCCTCACAAGAGATTAGTGCAAAAGCTAGAGGATCAGGCACATAACAGGAAGGGCACTGTAATGGATCAGAGAATACCTGACCGGGAGGCAACAGTGAGTCATGGTACGTGACGATGTGTCAGAGTGGGCGCTTGTAACGAGCGGGGTTCCAAAGAGGTCACTCCTAGGACTCAGAAGTGTCCGTATTTGCACATGATGTGAAGTTAATAAGGAAAATTAAATCAGATGAGAATCAGGCAGGACTGAAAAGAGACCTGGACAGGCTGGAAGCTTGGTCCAGCAACTGGCTCCTTAAATTTAACCCCGCCAAATGCAAAATCATGAAGATTGGGGAAGGGCAAAGTAGACCGCAGACAGAGTAGAGGCTAGGTGGACAAAGACTGCAAACCTCGCTCAAGGAAAAGGATCTTGGGGTGAGTGTAATACTGACCACATCTCCTGAGCCGCACATCAACCAGATAACTGCTGCAGCATATGGGCGCCTGGCAAACCTGAGAATAGCTTTCCGATACCTCGGTAAGGAATCGTTTAAGACTCTGTACACCGTATACGTCAGGCCAAAACTGGAGTATGCAGCAGCGATTTGGAACCCACACCTGTTCAAGCACGTCAAGAATTTAGAGAAGGTGTAAAGGTTTGCAATAAGGCTAGTTGAAGAGCTAAGGGTCTGACGACAATAGAGGACAGGAGGATTAAGGGGAGACATGATAACGACATACAAAATACTGCGAGGAATTGACAAGGTGGACAGAGACAGCATGTTCCAGAGATGGGACACAGAAACAAGGGGTCACAATTGGAAGTTGAAGACTCAGATGAGCCAAAGGGATGTTAGGAGGTATTTCTTTAGTCATAGAGTTGTCAGGAAGTGTAATAGTCTAGCAAGTGATGAGTGGAGGTAGGAACGTTACATAGTTTTAAGACGAGGTATGATACACCTCATGGAGCAGGGAGAGAGAGGACCTAGTAGCGATCAATGAAGAGGCGGGGCCAGGAGCTATATTTCTACCCATGCATCCACAAATAATTGAGTACATACATACACACACACACACACACACACACACACACACACACACACACACACACACACACACACACACACACACACACACACACACACACACACACACACAACCAATCTCTTCAATCAGAGGAGCTGGCAGAAAATTGAGGAAAGGCCAGTGTAGTCCCTTATATAAAAAAGGGGGACGGACAAGAGGCGCTTAATTCCAGGCCAATATCTCTAACATGCATTTTGTCAAAAGTTTTAGGGACCATTGTAAGGCAAAGAGTATTAGAGTAATTGGAGAGAAAAAAAATTTTTTTAAAGGAAACCAACACGGATTTAGGAGTGGAAATCCATGTCTTATATTATTATTATTATTATAATCAAGGGGAAGCGCTAAACCCGGAGGATTATACAGCGCCTGGGGGGGGGATGTGGAAGGCATTCAGGCTTAATTCGGGGAACTGGAGCACAGATCCAATTTCCTAAATCAAGAGCCCCTCACCAACATCAAGGAACCTTCCTTGAGGGGTCCATGTCTTATAAATTTACTGAAGTTAAGTGGACAGAGAGATAAAAAAATAATGACAGGGCTTTGTCGGCTGCATCTTCTAGGATTTCAAAAGAGAATTTAATGAAGTACCAAACTAGAGATTAATTTAGAAATTAGAAGAGCAGTCAGGGTTAAAAGGCCGAGTGTTCCAGTGACTCGGAAAGGACTTCAAGGACAGAAGAGAGTCACAGGTATAAAACAGAATGGGGGAAAATAATTGATGGGATTCCACAAGGATCAGGACTGCTACTGTTCCTTATATTTGCCAACAACGAACCGGGAGGAATTGTGTTGTACGTGTCACTGTTCGCTAATTATTTAAATCTGATGAGAAGAATAAAATCAATGGAGTATAGAGACAAAACCCCAGCGAGACTTTAACAAGATTGAGATGTAGTTCAACAAGTTGCTTCTGGAGTTCAGTTCCAACTAATGTAAGGCTATACGACTTGGAAGTGAAGAAAGACCGGAAACAGAGTACAGCACGGGCGGGAAGAAGCTGTTAATATTAGAGAACGAAAGGGACCTGGGATAAATATAAGGCCGATGATTTCCTCGGAATTACTCATAAATGGCTTATGAACGGCATGTGAATGCTTAACTAGTACCACAACTTAGGGGTATCCCCTCTGTGACTGAAGGAACTGAACTTGGCAAATGTAATTATAATGAGGTCGTATTGCAAGAGATGAGCTCCAGACAGGTCGAGCTCCTGGCAAGCAGAGACCCTCGTGAAATCCTGCTCCTCTTGACAGGTCGGTTTCCTGACAGGTTGAGAACTTTGGGAAATTGAGATCCTTGGCAGGTTGAGATCATTGGCAGGTTGAGATCCTGGAAGGTCGAGATCCTGGAAGGTCGACCTCCTGGCAGGTGGAGACTAACTTTCTTGCCGCCACTCCATCAACATTTTGCTCTCAGTAATTATTCCTTTGTTATGATTCTCCCACTAACTTTCTTGAGCTGACTCGCCCAGAGAAATTGACGCTGATGGACGTCACTTAATAAAGATCTCCTTACGCTGGCGACTCAGGACAACTGGAGAAGGTCTTGAGGACGTAGCGTGTGACACGTAGCTTTTATGGTGAGTTTCCACACCAAGAGATAAAGAAGACATGGAAGGGGTCCTCAGGCCGTTCACTGAGACAGAACTACGTAGCTGACTAGTTGTGTTATCGGCTCTGGTCAGAGAAGCCTGGGGAAGTAGTTCTGTAGTTAATAACAAAAGTGTTGTTCTGAGAAGAACGGACTAGATGGAGAACCTCTTACGCGTGCTAATGAAGAACTTAACATCTACACACACACACACACGTAGTGGAGGCAGGAACCATACACAGTTTTAAGACGAGGTTTGATAAAGCTCATGGAGCGGGGAGAGAGAGGGCCTAGTAGCAACCGGTGAAGAGGCGGGGCCAGGAGCTAGGACTCGACCCCTGCAACCACAAATAGGTGAGTACAAATAGGTGAGTACACACACACACACACACACACACGCACATTTCCCGTCTCTCCAGACCTCCCATACACCCACACCACACATAAACCCCTCCCCCATCTTTATCCAACACTCCCCCTCCCACATTTTCCCCTTCACACCCTCTCTTCAACCCCCCACGCCCCTCCTACCCCCTCTACACACCATCTCCAATCATTTCCTCTCCCTTGTCTGTCTTCTCGCTTGAGTGCTGATCTGACAAGGCTGTCTTCCTGAGCGCCTTCTGTATACCTCAGTCACTCTCGCTCCTTGCGTCTCCTGACGGAGGTCTTCCTTCACTCTGTCACCTCTTGATGGACGTCTTCCTTCACGCTCTCACCTCGTGATGGAAGTGTTCATTCACTCTCTCACCTCCTGAAGGAAGTGTTCATTCACTGTCCTTCCTCCTGGCGGCCGTAATCGTCCCAACTTATGAACTATGTATGGATTCTGCTTCGGACGCTTCACTATGCGAAGCTGAAAAAATATTTACTAACATCCTTAGTGACTCCTCTGTGTTCGTAACTTTCAGCTGTACCCTTGTATGCACTGGTCGCCGTTGCCCAGCGGTGAGAGTAACCACTCTCATTGCTGAGGTCCAGGTAACAAACCCTGGAGATTAACATAACATAACATGTACCCTTGTATACCTGTTGCTCGCCTGATCCACGCTCTTAGAATTTTGTACGCTGGTTCTTCTGTTCTCTAATGTAAACAGGTTTCGCTGTTTTAGACTTTTTTCATAATTCATACCAGTCAGCTCTGAGATTAATCTCGGTGGAAACTTTGATTATATTATGTTATTTTAACATGATTGATCAGGTGTGGGTTCCACACTGGTGCTGCAGACTCCAAGATGGGTCTCAAACAATTGACATATAGTGTCGTGAATGACTCTTAGTTAAGGCTCCTGAAGACTAACCTTAGTTTTGCTAGAAGCAATAGAAGCAAGGTTGAAGTGTGCCTCAGGTGATATGTTCGGTGCTATGCTCACCCAGTGAGGTTTTGCAGTCTTGGTCCCCAGGGGTTGTACTAGCCGCGTCTGGATTCATTATCTTGCATTTGCTGCGGATTGAATTCCAACTTATATTTCTTTGATCAGTCCTGTAGGCTCTCCTTATCTGTTTGTAAGGTAGTTCTGTATGAGCCTTTCGGGTTTAGAGCTTAAATTGATAACATAAACAACAGAAATATTAATATTAATATTATTATTATTATTATTATTATTATTATTATTATTATTATTATTATTATTATTATTATTATTATTATTATTATCATCATCATCATCATCATCATCATCATTCTTATTCCTGGTTAGTTTCACATCATGTGAGAGCAAAGATACATCAAGGATACCACGAGTGTTGATGCAACACTACAGATGTTGAGCCAACACTAAAACTCTTGCTCTCGCACTACAAGTGTTGCAGGTGTTTCCTCAACACTCCCAAGTGTTGACCTGACAGGTGTAACTGCTGACAGAGGCCACAGCCGCAGATATGACAGTCTCCTCTTCTCTCTCCAAATGGACAAGTCGACACGAATTTCGCTACTTGATGAGCAACATGTCTCCCTTTGAGTACCTCGATATGTTGCCTGCCTGCTGCCACTGCCCTGATTTATGGCAACAACTGGGTACATGCCTGCAGTCACCCTCCCCTTCCCCTGGGTTCATGCCTGCAGTCACCCTCCCCTTCCCCTGGGTTCATGCCTGCAGTCACCCTCCCCTTCCCCTGGGTACCTGCCCGCAGTCCCCTTCTGTTGGCTGACACGCCTCCCCTCCCTCCATCCCCGTTGGATTTGCGGTGTCTGTAAGGCTTTCAATTCTGTTTGTTTGATTCCCGGCGTGTATGCAACTAGTTGCTGAAACTGAGCTCTAGTTCTAGGGCCCGTATCTTTGTACTTCTATTCCTGGTGCGGCTCTAGTTCCCGTTATTTTGGGTTCTTTTATTTCCATAATTTGAGTTGGCCTAGGCCTACTGTCGATAAATATCTAGTCAGTTGTGATTGTGTCTCCTTTGGCTCTCCGGTGTTCTGTCTTCATGTCCCGGTTCTCCCAGTTCTGGGTGCAGCCTTACCGGTTCTCCCAGTTCTGGGTCCAGCCTTCCCGGTTCTCCCAGTTCTGGGTCCAGCCTTCCCGGTTCTCCTAGCTCTGGGTTCAGCCTTCTCGGTTCTCCTAGTTTTGGATCCAGTCTTTCCGTTCCTCCTAGTGTAGGTCCAGTCTTCCCGTTCCTGCTATTTGTAGGTCCAGCCTTCCCGGTTCTCCTGGTTCTGGGTCCAGCCTTCCCGGTTCTCCTAGTTCTGGGTCCAGCCTTCCCGGTTCTCCGAGTTCTGGGTCCAGCCTTACAGAAATGATCTAAATTTTTCGTAGTTCATGTTCTCGTGGCTTCTCTTACATTTCTCAGCTTTGCAAATGCCGATGATGGCGTTATGTTTACGTTCTTCCCGAGTGAAGAATATGTGTGTCTTACTGATAAATCTGCGTGATTTTCGTCAGGCAACAACCCAATACCTCCCGTCTGTCTTCCTCTGTTAATAACACCACATATGCTGTTTTCCAGCTATGTGTGTATGTGTATGCGTGAGGGGTGCGTGCATGGGCAAGTACGTGTTTACATATTTTATTGCTATCACCTGGAGTCTTGACCTGCTTGAGGGTGCCGCTCACGTGCCTCCCACCTTCATATAAATGGCACCAGCCTCGCCTCCTTCTCGTGGATGCCACCAATTTCGTGGCACTGAGTCAGGCGCCTCCTTCAAACCGCAGAGATTTTATATTCTAATGCGAATTTAATTCATCCCCTGGAAGCACAGAAATATATATGAGTATGGAACAAAAAAAAAAAGCGAATTACCGTGACTGGAACAATACCCAAATAAGCCGTACGTGTGAGCTGTAACTGGCCTTTATAAGCTTCTCTCACCTATGTCAAGGTAATTTGTGTATATGATATCGGTACTTGAAGACGATGATTACGTCGCTTTAAGCAATGTTTATGACATTCTAGAATATGTTTACATTGTATCTAACAAATGTTTACGACGTTTTAACAAATATTTACGTCAGTCTAACAAATGAATGCTGTGTCTCAAACAATGTTTACGTCTTTCTAAGACATTCAAGTCTGAGTCGTTACCAGAGATCTGTCTTGCTTTACGAGGGTCTTTATGCAGTTTCAGGTTGTTACTCAAGGTGGTCTTTTACACTGGTTGGTCTCTGGTCTCATACACCAGCTGATCTCTTATCTCGTACACCAGTTGATCTTTGGCCTCGTACACCAACTGGTCTCGTAACCAGCTGGTCTCTGGTCTCGTACACCAGCTGCTTTCTGGTTTCATACACCAGCTGGTCCCTGGTCTCGTACACCAGTTGGTCTCTGGTCTCGTAGACCAGCTTGTCTCTGGTCTCGTAGACCAGCTTGTCTCTGGTCTCGTACACCAGCTGGTCCCTGGTCTCGTAGACCAGCTTGTCTCTGGTGTCGTACACCAGTTGGTCTCTGGTCTCGTAGACCAGCTTGTCTCTGGTCTCGTAGACCAGCTTGTCTCTGGTCTCGTAGACCAGCTTGTCTCTGGTCTCGTAGACCAGCTTGTCTCTGGTCTCGTACACCAGCTGGTCTCTGGTCTCGTACACCAGTTGGTCAAGTTCTCTCCACTCTTCATGATGTGAGTCCTGGGAAAGCAGTTACACCGAGGGGGATGTTGAACTCTGAATAAATTAGTCACTCTGGATGAACACACTGAACATGTTCCGCAAAATAATGAAAGGTTATTCCGGTTCATAAACTGTATATATTTGGGTGAGGCTTTGTTGTTGCTGTTGTCCGGAGTTGGTCATTGTGGTAAATGAATGTATAAAGTTGTCTGTGTGGCCTCCCTCCGTCACTCCTACCCTCCATTACCTCCATTGCTCCCTCCTTTCCTCCGTCATTCCGTCTCTTCCTCACTTCCCTCCCTTTCTCTCTTCGACACACCCCTCCCTTCCTCACCTAACTCCCTCCATCACCCCTAACCCTACCTCCCTCCCTCTGTCCTTCCCTTCCTCACTTCCCTCTCTCCCTAACCTATACATAATCTCTTTTCTTTCCCAAACCATACCATGGATGGGGTTTGAACCCACGGCCAGAGCATCTCAAAACTCCAGACCGTCGCGTTAGCCACTGGACCAGGAAGGGGGACACAGAAAAGAGAAAGGAAAGTTTTTTCTCTTTTTATATACAGTAATTTATACAGAAGGCGTTACTAGCTTCTTGTTCCCGGTGTTCTAGTCGCCTCTTACGACACGCATGACTTACGGAGGAAGGATTCTTCTCCACTGTATATATATACATATATATATATATATATATATATATATATATATATATATATATATATATATATATATATATATATATATATATTATATATATACATATATATACATACATATATATGTATGTATATATATATATATATGTATATACATATATATGTATGTATATATATGTATGTATATATACATACATATATATACATACATATATATACATACATATATATAAAGTTTGTGTAGGAATTACTCCAGCTAAGCACAGTACTGCAGAGTTTCTGCTGGAACTGGCAAATGAACAAATTATCCCATAACTTTAATTCTGGGCGGTGTTGTGTGTGTGTGTGTGTGTGTGTGTGTGTGTGTGTGTGTGTGTGTGTGTGTGTGTGTGTGTGTGTGTGTGTGTGTGTGTGTGTGTGTGTGGTGTGTGTGAGTGTTTGAGCGTGTGAGCGTGAGTGTGTACTCACCTAATTGTACTCACCTAATTGTGGTTGCAGGGGCCGAGACTCAGCTCCTGGCCCCGCCTCTTCACAGATCGCTACTAGGTCCTCTCTCTCTCTGCTTCCTGAGCTGTATCATACCTCTTCTTAAAACTATGTATGGTTCCTACCTCCACTACTTCACTTGCTAGGCTATTCCACTTGCTGACAACTCTATGACTGAAGAAATACTTCCTAACGTCCCTGTGACTCGTCTGACTCTTCAGCTTCCAGTTGTGACCCCTTGTCCCTGTGTCCCCTCTCTGGAACATCCTATCTCTGTCCACCTTGTCTGTTCCCCGCAGAATCTTGTATGTCGTTATCATGTCTCCCCTGACCCTTCTGTCCTCCAGTGTCGTCAGTCCGATCTCCCTCAACCTTTCCTCGTACGACATTCCCCTGAGTTCTGGGACTAGCCTTGTTGCAAACCTTTGTACTTTCTCTAGCTTCTTGACGTGCTTGACCAGGTGTGGGTTCCAGACTGGTGCTGCATACTCCAGTATGGGCCTAACATACACAGTGTACAGTGTCTTGAACGATTCCTTATTAAGGTATCGGAACGCTATTCTCAGGTTTGCCAGGCGCCCGTATGCTGCAGCAGTTATTTGTTTGATGTGTGCCTCCGGTGATGTGCTCGGTGTTAAGGTCACCCCAAGGTCTTTCTCCCTGAGTGAGGTTTGTAGTGTGTCTGTGTGTCTGTGTGTGTGTGTGTGTGTGTGTGTGTGTGTGTGAGTGTGTGTGTGTTTGTGTGTGTGTGTGTGTGTGTGTGTGTGTGTGTGTGTGTGAGTGTGTGTGTGTTTGTGTGTGTGTGTCTGTGTGTGTGAGTGTGTGTGTGTGTGTGTGTGCGTGTATGTGTGTGTGAGTGTGTGTGTGTGTGTGTATGTGTGTGTGTGTGTGTGTGTGTGTGTGTGTGTGTGTGTGTGTGTGTGTGTGTGTGTGTGAGTGTCTGTGTGTGTGTGCGTGTATATGTGTGTGTGTGTGTGTGTGAGTGTGTGTGAGTGTGTGTGTGTGTGAGAGTCAGTGTGTGTGTGTGTGTGTGTGTGTGTGTGTGTGTGTGTGTGTGTGTGTACTCACCTATTTGCACTCACCTATTTGTGGTTGTAGGGGTCGAGTCTTAACTCCTGGCCCCTGCCTCCTTCACCTGGTTGCTACTGGGCCTCTCTCTCCCCGCTCCATAGGAGTCATTTTCCTAGGCTATTCCACTGCCTTACAACTCTATGAC
>NC_091292.1:101438590-101463590 GCF_038502225.1 Cherax quadricarinatus
CACTGACTGTGGTAGTAACCCAGGCACTGACTGTGGTAGTAACCCAGGCACTGACTGTGGTAGTAACCCAGGCACTGACTGTGGTAAAACCCAGGTACTGACTGTGGTAGTAACCCAGGCACTGACTGTGGTAGTAACCCAGGCACTGACTGTGGTAGCAACCCAGGTACTGACTGTGGTAGTAACCCAGGCACTGACTGTGGTAGTGACCCAGGCACTGACTGTGGTAGTAACCCAGGCACTGACTGTGGTAGTAACCCAGGCACTGACTGTGGTAGTAACCCAGGTACTGACTGTGGTAGTAACCCAGGTACTGACTGTGGTAGTAACCCAGGCACTGACTGTGATAGTAACCCAGGCACTGACTGTGGTAGTAACCCAGGCAATGACTGTGGTAGTAACCTAGGTACTGACTGTGCTAGTAACCCAGGTACTGATTGTGGTAGTAACCCAGGCACTGACTGTGGTAGTAACCCAGGCACTGACTGTGGTAGTAACCCAGGCACTGTCTGTGGTAGTAACCCAGGCACTAACTGTCGTAGTAACCCAGGTACTGGTTGTGCTAGTAACCCAGGCACTGACAGTAGTAGTAACCTAGGTACTGACTGTGCTACTAACCCAGGTACTGATTGTGGTAGTAACCCAAGCACTGACTGTGGTGGTAACCCAGGTACTGACTGTGCTAGTAACCCAGGTACTGATTGTGGTAGTAACCCAGGTACTGAAAGTGCTAGTAACCCAGGCACTGACTGTGGTAGTAACCCAGCTACTGACTGTGCTAGTAACCCAGGCACTGAATGTGGTAGTAACCTAGGTACTGACTGTGCTACTAACCCAGGTACTGACTGTGGTAGTAACCCAGCTACTGACTGTGGTAGTAACCCAGGCACTGACTGTGGTATTAACCCAGGTACTGAAAGTGCTAGTAACCCAGGCACTGACTGTGGTAGTAACCCAGGCACTGACTGTGGTAGTAACCCAGGCACTGGTTGTGCTAGTAACCCAGGCACTGACAGTAGTAGTAACCTAGGTACTGACTGTGCTACTAACCCAGGTACTGACTGTGGTAGTAACCCAGCTACTGACTGTGGTAGTAACCCAGGCACTGACTGTGGTAGTAACCCAGGTACTGACTGTGGTAGTAACCCAGGTACTGACTGTGGTAGTAACCCAGGCACTGACTGTGATAGTAACCCAGGCACTGACTGTGGTAGTAACCCAGGCAATGACTGTGGTAGTAACCCAGGCACTGACTGTGGTAGTAACCCAGGCACTGACTGTGGTAGTAACCCAGGCACTGACTGTGGTAGTAACCCAGGCACTGACTGTGGTAGTAACCCAGGCACTGACTGTGGTAAAACCCAGGTACTGACTGTGGTAGTAACCCAGGCACTGACTGTGGTAGTAACCCAGGCACTGACTGTGGTAGCAACCCAGGTACTGACTGTGGTAGTAACCCAGGCACTGACTGTGGTAGTGACCCAGGCACTGACTGTGGTAGTAACCCAGGCACTGACTGTGGTAGTAACCCAGGCACTGACTGTGGTAGTAACCCAGGTACTGACTGTGGTAGTAACCCAGGTACTGACTGTGGTAGTAACCCAGGCACTGACTGTGATAGTAACCCAGGCACTGACTGTGGTAGTAACCCAGGCAATGACTGTGGTAGTAACCTAGGTACTGACTGTGCTAGTAACCCAGGTACTGATTGTGGTAGTAACCCAGGCACTGACTGTGGTAGTAACCCAGGCACTGACTGTGGTAGTAACCCAGGCACTGTCTGTGGTAGTAACCCAGGCACTAACTGTCGTAGTAACCCAGGTACTGGTTGTGCTAGTAACCCAGGCACTGACAGTAGTAGTAACCTAGGTACTGACTGTGCTACTAACCCAGGTACTGACTGTGGTAGTAACCCAGCTACTGACTGTGGTAGTAACCCAGGCACTGACTGTGGTATTAACCCAGGTACTGAAAGTGCTAGTAACCCAGGCACTGACTGTGGTAGTAACCCAGCTACTGACTGTGCTAGTAACCCAGGCACTGAATGTGGTAGTAACCCAGGCACTGACTGTGGTAGTAACCCAGATACTGACTGTGGTAGTAACCCAGGTACTGACTGTGGTAGTAACCCAGGCACTGACTGTAGTAGTAACCCAGGCACTGACTGTGGTAGTAACCCGGTTACTGACTGTGGTAGTAGCCCAGGCACTGATTGTGGTAGTAACCTAGGTACTGACTGTGGTAGTAACCCAGGCACTGACTGTGGTAGTAACCTAGGTACTGACTGTGGTAGTAACCCAGGCACTGACTGTGGTAGTAACCCAGGCACTGACTGTGGTAGCAACCTAAGTACTGACTGGTGGTAGTAACACCATACCCATGGTGTGGGTGGTAGTAACACCATACCCATGGTGTGGGTGGTAGTAACACCATACCCATGGTGTGGGTGGTAGTAACCCAGGTACCGACTGTGGTAGTAACCTAGGTACTGACTGTGGTAATAACCCAGGCACTGACTGTGGTAGTAACCCAGGCACTGAGTGTGGTAGTAACCTAGGTACTGACTGTGGTAGTAACCCAGGCACTGACTGTGGTAGTAGCCTAGGTACTGACTGTGGTAGTAACCCAGGCACTGTGGTAGTAACCCTGGCACTGACTGTGGTAGTAACCCAGGCACTGACTGTGGTAGCAACCTAGGTTCTGACTGTGGTAGTAACCCAGGTACCGACTGTGGTAGTAACCTAGGTACTGACAGTGGTAATAACCCCGGCACTGACTGTGGTAGTAACCCAGGCACTGACTGTGGTAGTAACCTAGGTACTGTGTGTGGTAGTAACCCAGGCACTGACTGTGGTAGTAGCCTAGGTACTGACTGTGGTAGTAACCCAGGCACTGACTGTGGTAGTAACCCAGGCACTGACTGTGGTAGTAACCCAGGAACTGACTGTGGTAGTAGCCTAGGTACTGACTGTGGTAGTAACCCAGGCACTGACTGTGGTAGTAACCTAGGTACTGACTGTGGTAGCAACCCAGGCACTGACTGTGGTAGTAACCTAGGTACTGACTGTGGTAGTAACCCAGGCACTGACTGCGGTAGTAACCCAGGCACTGACTGTGGCAGTAACACAGGCACTAACTGTGGTAGTAACCTAGATACTGACTGTGGTAGTAACCAAGGCACTGACTGTGGTAGTAACCCAGGCACTGACTGTGGCAGTAACACAGGCACTAACTGTGGTAGTAACCTAGATACTGACTGTGGTAGTAACCCAGGCACTGACTGTGGTAGTAACCCAGGCACTGACTGTGGTAGTAACCTAGGTACTGACTGTGGTAGTAACCGAGGCACTGACTGTGGTAGTAACCCAGGCACTGACTGTGGTAGTAACCCAGGCACTGACTGTGGTAGTAACCCAGGCACTGCCTGCGGTAGTAACCCAGGCACTGACTGTGGTAGTAACCCAGGTACTGCCTGCGGTAGTAACCTAGGTACTGACTGTGGTAATAACCCAGTCACTGACTGTGGTAGTAACCCAGGCACTGACTGTGGTAGTAACCGAGGCACTGACTGTGGTAGTAACCCAGGCACTGACTGTGGTAGTAACCCAGGCACTGACTGTGGTAGTAACCCAGGCACTGACTGTGGTAGTAACCCAGGTACTGACTGTGGTAGTAACCCAGGCACTGACTGTGGTAGTAACCCAGGCACTGACTGTGGTAGTAACCCAGGTACTGACTGTTGTAGTAACCCAGGCACTGACTGTGGTAGTAACCCAGGCACTGACTGTGGTAGTAACCCAGGTACTGACTGTGGTAGTAACCCAGGCACTGACTGTGGTAGTAACCCAGGCACTGACTGTGGTAGTCACCCATGCACTGACTGTGGTAGTAACCCAGGTACTGACTGTGGTAGTAACCCAGGTACTGACTGTGGTAGTAACTCAGGCACTGACTGTGGTAGTAACCCAGGCACTGACTGTTTTAGTAACCCAGGTACTGACTGTGGTCGTAACCCAGGTACTGGCTGTGGTAGTAACCCAGGTACTGGCTGTGGTAGTAACCCAGGCACTGACTGTGGTAGTAACCCAGGCACTGACTGTGGTAGTAACCCAGGTACTGACTGTGGTAGTAACCCAGGCACTGACTGTGATAGTATCCCTGGCACTGACTGTGGTAGTAACCCAGGCACTGACTGTCGTAGTAACCCAGGTACTGACTGTGGTAGTAACCCATGTACTGACTGTGGTAGTAACCCAGGCACTGACTGTGGTAGTAACCCAGGCACTGACTGTGGTAGTAACCCAGGCACTGACTGTGCTAGTAACCCAGGTACTGACTGTGGTAGTAACCCAGGCACTGACTGTGGTAGTAACCCAGGCACTGACTGTGGTAGTAACCCAGGTACTGACTGTGGTAGTAACCCAGGCACTGACTGTGCTAGTAACCCAGGTACTGACTGTGGTAGAGAGAAATCAAAAGCGTTTTTGTAGTGATTAAATCAGGAATTCTCAAAGTTATTTCCTTTTTCTTTGATTTTATTATTATTATTATTATTATTATTATTATTATTATTATTTTTTTTATTATTATTATTATTATTATTATTATTTTTATTATTATTATTATTATTATTATCATTTTTATTAGTATTATTATTTTTATTATTATTATTATTATTATTATTATTATTATTATTATCATCATCATCATCATCATCAGTGTTATTATTATTTTTATATTAGCAAACCAATTCTAGAACTAACTTCTAAGAGATAAAGTATCAGTAAAACAAAACAATATAATTATTAATCAAACATATATTACAAAAAATTACTTATCTTCAGTAACCTGGTACAAGTGTTCAGCAGAGATATTACCAAGAAAATACTCAAGTCTGTGAAGACTGGTAATAAGTAATCTTAATTACCTGAGACTGGGAGAGGTGAAAACAAGAGAGAAACGAAGGTCCCACCTAGAGGCATTCTAAGAACCTCGGAACGCAGTTCAACTCTTCTACCATTCCCATACATACTATTCACACACCAACTTATAATAATTATTGACCAACTTAATAAATAGTGTCGTAATCCTATCCTTGTACTATCAAACTACTTTATTATATATATATATATATATATATATATATATATATATATATATATATATATATATATATATATATATATATATATGTATGTATATATATATATATATATATATATATATATTGTTGCAACCCCTGAATGGGTTACAATGATTATTATGTATATATAATGTATATTACATTTTCATTTAATTTTATATTGCTTATATTTGCGATAATAGCTAAATCGTAAATGTATGACTTTATATTATTATTTGACTGTTATATTGTTATTTAGCTTATGTTGTTAGGATGTATATAAAATGTGCTCAGTTAGTCTTGATTGTCAAACTACTGTAATTATCGCTTGACGCTCGTTATACTGCCGGCTTCTGAGCTGCAGTTGTCCACGTAGCTATCACGTGATCGAGGGGGGGGTGTCCTCACCTCTCGTGAAGTATTCAGTCTGCTGGAGACTCGCTTGCTGGTTGGACAGATTGTCTGTCTCATTATTCTTGTTAGTTCTGTAGAACTTTGTTCACAGAACATTGTAAAGACTTAGTGATTTTCGACGTTGTACTGAGGTTGTGTGTCACATAGACACTCTGAGTATCTCAGGTCCTTAGCTATAGCTTCTGACCTAATTTTGTACTGGTTCCTGTGTATTGTCACAGTCACAGTTTTTCCTATGCTGAACATAGTATTATGGGAGCTTTGTAACTTTTGTGGAGGATCTGCAGATGGTCCCTACTTAGTGTCGTTATATTATCTCCTGATTCTGTGTCGCAGTCGCTTGATATTGCATTGCTATTGGGCTTAGCATTCTTTGTTGTTCAAGCAGACTGTTCGGGTTGCCAGTCGGTCAAGAAGTTAGTTTATTTGAGGACTTTGTCAGTCACTTGTTTAAGTTTTATTCGAGTCTTGAGACATAGCTAACTACTTAAGAGCACTTACACGCATGCACACACTTGTACATATTTGTAATATCTTATTAAATGTTAATGTACCTGACGGTACTTAAGAATTATAAATGTGATATGTGCTTTCAGCACAATAATATTGAACTCGAGAGATTGATTTTATTTTGATTGTTGTAATTTAATTTAATTTGATAATATACCTCTAGACTTAATAAATTTATTAAATTTTAATTTCTCTAGTTAGTAGCCTACCAGTTGTAATCCTAAAGCACTATTGAACCATACTGAATTTTAATGGATAATTGGACAAGGATACTGACTACTTGTTACGAAAACCCAGTAACAGGCTGGATGCTAGAAGGGCAGTCCTTTCTAGTATTACCTGGAGATCTCTAAGCTTTTAGAATCGCGTTTTTTGTAACATATATATATATATATATATATATATATATATATATATATATATATATATATATATATATATATATATATATATATATATATATATATATATATATATATATATATATATATATATATATATATATATATATATATATATATATATATATATATATATATATATATATATATATATATATATATATATATATATAATTCCAAAACATCTTAAGAAATAATGAATGAGTGCCCTTTAATATACAAGATGCACAAAAACATTCCCTGATTTTAAACAGGAATAACATGAATCTTTATTGTAATAATCTTTCAGAGTTAGTAGCTTCAGATGCAGGATTTCATTCAGTTTCATGTGGTATAGGGTAGCATTAAAGGCACTCGATGTGCGCCCCTCTGGTTGCTCGGCAAACATCGTTGTGATAGTCCAGTTCGGTCCAGACGCTCTGCAGCATATCAGGTGTTATCATGTGAACTGCTTCAGTGATTGAAATTTTCAGCTCCTCCAGTGTTGCAGGTAGTGATGGTACGTGAACTGTTCTCTTCACGTACCAACAAAGAAAGAAGTCACAAACAGTTAGGTTTGGTGACCTTGCAGGGCACTTGTAGTTCACATAATAACACCAGATAAGCTGCAGAGCGTCTGGACCGAACTGGACTATCACATCGATGTTTACCAAGCAACCAGAGGGGCGCACATCGAGTGCCTTTAATGCTACCCTATACCACATGAAACTGAATGAAATCCTGCATCTGAAGCTACTAACTGTGAGAGATTATTACAATAAAGTTTCATGTTATTCCTGTTTAAAATCAGGGAATGTTTTTGTGGACACCCTGTATTACAAAATATATTATTACTTATAAAATATTGCTTGTTGACATAATGGAAAGAGCAGCCACGATCTTCCATCATGATAACGAATGTATAGTGCATAGAAAAGTACAGGACGATGTTGTATTATATAACAAGTGGACAGATCGGAGGTTTCTTAATTGAAAGATGTGTTTGTTGATGTGATGATGTACTTTTAGTTGCTGACGCTGGCGGTGGTTGTCACTGGCTGTGGCTGAGACTGGCTGTGGCTGTCACTGGCTGTGCCTGTCACTGGCAGTGGCTGACACTGGCTGTAGCTGTCACTGGCTGTGTCTGACGCTGGCCATGTCTGACACTGGCTGTAACTATCACTATCTGTAGCTGTCACTGGCTGTAGCTATCACTGTTTATCTCAGTAATTACTTTATCACTGCTTACTGTTCTCTCCAGGTGATTTCAACTCTTACTCGGTAATTATCCTAATTATTTCTGCCTCATTATTTTATTGACAAGCTTTATTAATATCACATTATTTGTCTATGTTTCTTTATGGAACCTTACTGTTATTATAACCATAACAATAGTGATATACTAATCAATAAAAAATCTGACTCTTCCAGGTCCTTTAAAACCAGGGAAAATTGTCCTTGTTCTGCTTGTTCTTGTTCTTTCCTTTGTTGCCGTTCTTGTTTTTCTTGTCTGATTTGTTTTTCTTATCATTTTTCCATGGGTTGTCATTGTTTTTCTTGTCTTTCTTTCCAACGCTGCTGTAACTGGTGAGAAGACTGGAGAAGACACTGTTGTTGTTGTGATTGTTGTCGTGTTTGGTGGGCGTTGCGAGCCAGTCGAAGTGGTGGCTCTTCAGGTCGGCAGTGGTGGCCAAGCTTGGGTTAGGGTAGTAGGAGGAGGAGGCGTAGATGGAGGAAACGGGGGAGAAGACGGAGGAAGAGGAGGAGGAGGAGGGAGAGGATAAAGATGAGTAGGAGAAAGGAGAAGATAAAGAGAAGGAGGCTGCGATGTCTGCAGCTCCTGACGACCCATGTGAGAAATGAGGCTTCTTACCAGTCTCTGTCTTCTTCATCTTCATTTTCTCCTTCTTGTTTTTCATCTTTTTCTCCCATTTCTCCTTTTTTGCTTTCATTTTCATCTTTTTGTGTTGATTCTTATTTATTTTGTGTTCGTTTGCCTTTGAAGTCATTATCATATTTTCAATGTTGTTATTTTGACTTTGAAGGAAGGAATTTTGCATTATATTCATCGTATTGTCTTTATTCATCATATTATTGATGTTATTATTTTCTCTCCTTTGAGATTTCGCTTGATTTATCTTTACTTTTTCGTTCTTTTTCTTGTTTTTCTTTATTTTCTTCATCCTTTTCAAATTTTTCTTCAGTTTCTTTACCCTTTTTTTCTTGAGTTCCTTTAGATTTTTCTGGGTTTTTTTGTGATACCCGAATATTTTCTTGTTTTTTTTCTTCTTCATTTTCCTCATTGATTTATTGTTTCTGTCTTTGTTTGTGTTTGTGATGAGTTTTGAGTTTGTTGATGTTGCTAGTGTGATCGAGTCTCCGTTGTCTTTACCAACCTTCATTATAACTCCTTGTCCTGGATTATTTTGACGTTTCTTCTTGATCCTCTTTCTTTGGTTCATCTTGTCGTTCCTCTTCTTTATCTTCATCTTATTCTTCTTTACCTTTCTGATCCCTTTGTATTTTCTGGTTTTCTTCTTCCCTCTGTTCTTCTTTGGTTTCCCTTTCAGTTTGTTCTTGAGGTCGAGTTTGTTGTTCCTGGTGTTCTGTTTCCTGGTTTTCCTGGTGTTCTGTTTCCTGGTTTTCCTGGTGTTCTGTTTCCTGGTTTTCCTGGTGTTCTGTTTCCTGGTTTTCCTGGTGTTCTGTTTCCTGGTTTTCCTGGTGTTCTGTTTCCTGGTTGTCTTGGTGCTGTGTTCTCTAGGATCTTCCAGGTTGTTTGGGTTGAGGTCAAACGTCAGTTTCCTCAGGTTACCCCTTGTTATTCCTCTTTCTCCCTTATTCCTCTTAGTTGAAAGGTAGTTCCTGATAATCTTCTTTTTTCTATTTTTTCTTTTCCCGTTCCTCGTCTTCCCTCGAATGATTTGATTATGTGTCTTCCTCTTTATCTTCTTCCTCTTTCCTTGATTCATCTTATTCTGTAACTTCTTAATCTTCCTCCTCTTCCCTCGATTCATCTTATTCTGTAACTTCTTAATCTTCCTCCTCTTCCCTCGATTCATCTTATTCTGTAACTTTTTCATGTTCCTCCTCTTCCCTTGATTCATCTTATTCTGTAACTTCTTCATCTTCCTCCTCTTCCCTTGATTCATCTTATTCTGTATCTTCTTCTTCTTCCTCTTCCTCATCTTACCCGGACTTATCTGGTTCTGTAGTTTCTTCACATTCTTTGCTCTACCTTGACCAATTTTATTCTGTAACTTCTTCATTTTCCTGTTTATCGCTTTCTTTCTGTTTCTCCTTTTCATTTTCCTCTTTAACTTGTTCTTCTTCATGGCTTTTCTAGTCCTGATGTCTTGTTTTTGTTTCTTGTTAACATTCAGTTTGTTGTGCCTGAGTTCTGACCTTGGATGACCTAGCGGCACTGAGCCAGTAGAATTGTATCTATTCTTTATTTTATCCGTCCTCTTGGGAAATAGTTTCTTAGACCTGTCTTTATTTCTCATATTCTTTCGTTTTCTTCGCCTTCTGGCTCTTCTGTGGTTATTCCTGAATTTGCTATTTTGAATCATTAATTTCGTCCCGTTCATGTTTCTGTGTTTCTTCAAGTTCACATTATTTCTGTTTTTGTTTCTATTCCTTTTCATCGCTCGTAATAATAACCTTCTTCTTTTATTCTTTGGGTCTTTTATCCTACTACTTCCGGTCCAGGACCTGAGTTTTGATTGAGTATCAAATCTCTCATTGATCTGGTCAGCGACGAGCCAGATGCTTTGCCTGATCTCCGCCAGGTTTCCCTGCATCAATCTCCTGTTGGCGTCACGAGCCTCGAAGATCTGCTTCCAGAGGTTCCTATCCTGAGGGGTGGCGAAGGAGTCCTTCACATCCACCCACTTTAGTGTGTTGGGGAGAGTAACCACCTGAGTACCGTCAGCAGATGTGAGAAGTGCCGCTCCTGCTGGGGGAGACTTCAGCACTCCCCCACTAACCTTCAGCATCATATTGAGTTGGCTCCTGCGGGCCTGCGCCAGCAGCTGCTGCAGGCGTCTGCGAGTCTGCTGAAGGCGAGGGAGAGGCATATCATTGATGAGCCGCTGGACTTTTTCCAGGGACACTTGGGAGGGTGCCGCCAGTGCCGGGTCCACAGGTGCCACGCTGATGCTGGGAGAATCTCCGAGACTGTCTTGCTGACGAAGACTTCTTACAGTACTCAAGATACTGCGCCACGTCTTGCGGGAGTTCTTGTCAGTGAGGGAGTTCTTGACGTCATTCCAGCCAACACCCGGCGGGATCTGCCCAGCAAAATTATAATTAAATTTTGTTGTATTTTTTGCAACTAAATAATACATAAGTCACACCTCGTAGTTAAATAACACGTGTGAATGATTTGTATTGTCAAACTTACAACATTTACACAAGGTATCAGAGTGGAATTTTTAAATATTTAAATATTAGTTAATATGATGATCAGTCACGGTTTACTATTCTACTGTAAGTTTATCATTATTATCATTATTATTATTATTATTATTATTATTATTATTATTATTCCCTGAATCCTTTCATAAAGGTTACCCTGCTCACACTCCAACAGCACGTCAAGTCATAAAAACCACTTGCCTCCAACAATTCCTACCTAACATTCTAACACAAGTTTGTTGAATGTCCAAGCAACTAGCACTTAAAACATCCTCTACCCCCTCCCTCCAACCTCTCCTACCACTACCTCTATCACTCCTTACCTCTTTCCCGAGGTAAATATTCAAATCCCCTCAGAAACTCCTCCTCAGCCCTCTGAATAATACAACTCCTCCCAATCTCCAGTCTCCGAATTCTCTGCATAATATTCACGCCACACATTGCCCTCAAACACGACATCTCCAGTGCATGCAGCCTCCTCCTCGCTGCAACGTTCGAAACCCATACTTCACAACCCATGCTTCAAAAACCATCCTTCACAACCCATGCTTCACAACCCATGCTTCACAACCCATGCTTCACAACCAATGCTTCACAACCCATACTTCACAACCCATGCTTCACAACCCATCCTTCACAACCCATGCTTCACAACCCATGCTTCACAACCCATGCTTCACAACCCATACTTCACAACCCATGCTTCACAACCCATCCTTCACAACCCATACTTCACAACCCATGCTTCACAACCCATGCTTCACAACCCATACTTCACAACCCATGCTTCACAACCCATCCTTCACAACCCATACTTCACAACCCATGCTTCACAACCCATCCTTCACAACCCATGCTTCACAACCCATGCTTCACAACCCATGCTTCACAACCCATGCTTCACAACCCATGCTTCACAACCCATGCTTCACAACCCATGCTTCACAACCCATGCTTCACAACCCATGCTTCACAACCCATGCTTCACAACCCATGCTTCACAACCCATGCTTCACAACCATTCCCCTTTTTACCTTCATGGATAAAGTTATTTGTATCCACAGATGCCTCAGTGCACCATCCACCTTCTTTCTTTCATGACTCAATTCTGTGGTTCACTTTGTCTCTCATAGATCCATCTGCCTGTAAGTTCACTCCCAAATATTTAAACACATTTACTTCATCCATGCTCCCTCCCTCCAATCTGACATCCAATTGTTTTTTTATTACTCTCATCACCTTCTTCTTTCCTATGTCTGCTTTTAATTTCCTTCTTATATGTATCCTCCCAAAGTCGCTTACCAACGTTTGTAACTTCTCTCCACAATTTACCAAAAGCACTGTATTATCAGCTAAAAAAGGCAACTGTGACAACTCTCACTTTGTACTAGATTCAATACCTCTCAATCCCACACCTCCCCCTAACACCCCAGCAGTCACACTTCTTTCACAGTCCCATCTATAATTATGTTAAAAAACGATGGTATATAACCGTGTCTGCCTTACAATGAGCTGATGGAGGATCGAGCCTTCCCACTTGGATTAGCGCTTCGCATAAATATAATAACAATAATATAGTATTTTTGGCACTTGCCTGATGCCCTGACTTGACCTACCTGTATAACCACTTCTCCCTTGGGGCCGGAGATGACCTCCACGCCGGGGGGAACTTGCGACACCGACCCCAGTCCCATTCCGGTCACGCTCATCCCGGGATATCCGGCTCCGGCAACACCGGTGGGTGTTCCGGAGGGCGTGAAGCCAGGGGGGATATTGAACGGCACGTTAACGAGGCCGCTGGTACCGATGTTCTGAAGGGAGTTGCTTCCAGCAACGCCCGCGCCTTCAAGACCATTGGGTGCGCTGCCCAGGTAGCCACTGGACATAGGCACCATCCTATCGCCATTTGATTCACTTCCATTAATTCCACCGACAAGAGGTGCTGCGCCATTGCCGATGGATACGATCCCGTTCTCCATATTGCTGTTCACAGTCGTCCCGAGGCCGTTCGACCCCGCACTTCCACTGTCACCCTCACCAATAAATACAGTCCCGTCACTGTAAGATCCACTGCCAGTACCACTTCCATACGACGTTCCAGTATCTCCCACTCCACCCGAGCCTTTACTACCACTCCAGTTATTACCACCACCACCACCACTACTACTACTACTACTTCCTTTACCATTAACCCCATTTTTATTACTACCTGCGAAGCCACCGTAATCTTTTCCTCCTCCTCCTCCTCCTCCGATTTGTTGACTTGTCTCCGATTCTCTCTCTCCTTGCCTGTGAGCCAAGTCTTCGCCGCCGCTACCGACGCCTCCGTCGGCAGCGGCTTCGTTGTAGTCGCCGTAGTAGTCGTCGTAATAGTAGTTAGCGTAATAGTCGTCGTCAGTGCTAGGATTGTCGCTGACTTCTTTTTCGACACCACCACCACCACTGCCACTACCACCTGCACCACCACTACTGCCCTTACCACCTGCACCACCATCAACCTCTCCAGCTGCGCCTTTTCCACCTTCCTGGCCACTTGTCTCGACCTGCTCATCAACTTCACTATCACCACCATCCTTATAATCATCGTAATAATCATCGTAATCATAATTCTCCTCGCCAGTTGCCTCCTCACCGTCCTTCCCAGTAGAGTCACTTTCTTTTTCTGCTTCCTTATCCTCCTTCTTAGTCTTTTCTTCGATATTTTCTTTATTCCCTTCACCTTCGCCGTTTTCAGAAGGTTCGTCACTCCCTTCTTCATAGTCGCCGTCATATTCGTCATCATATTCGTCATAGTATTCATCATATTCTTCATCGCCTGTAGAATCACTGTCACCACTGCCGGCTTCACTTTCCCCATCGCTGTTATCAGCATCTTCATTTTCTTCACCTTCAACGGCATCTTCCTCATAGTCCTCGGCGAGATAATCACCATCGTCATAGTTTTCATCGTAGTCTTCATCATAGTCTCCACTACCATCCTCGGCCTCAGGATCACCACCATCCTCACCACCACCATCCTCACCACCACCATCCTCACCACCACCATCTTCACCACCACTCTCATCATCACCATCACCCTCCTCTTCACCACCGTCCTCACCTTCGTAGTCTTCACCACCACCATCCTCACCTTCGTAGTCTTCACCACCACTATCTTCACCACCACCATCTTCACTTTCATAGTCTTCACCCCCATCATCCTCACCACCACCATCCCCATCTCCACCATCTTCATCACCACCACCTTCATCACCACCACCTTCATCACCGCCACCTTCATCACCACCACCTTCATCATCACCACCACCTTCATCACCACCACCTTCTTCATCACCACCACCACCATCCTCATCACCACCCTCATCACCACCCTCATCACCACCATCATCCTGTCGACGAACTCGCTTGTGTACCTTCCTCGAGGTTTCCGTCTCCTCCACTTCGACACTCACCACGTCATGTCTCGTGATATCTCGCTCGCTGCTCTCTTCCCTTGCTCCTTCACCGTCATTATCCACTCTACTGTCTCTCTCACCTATCTTTCCCTTGCCATTTTCACCGTCTCCGTGGGCGCTTTTCTCATCTCCTTTTCCATTAAACGTGAAGACTCTTCTGCCATCAGTTCTTGGAACATCGAACTCCAAGTCTTCTGGAGGTTTCGAAGTGCTACTCCAGGAACCTCCCAGCCAAGACTTTCCGAAACTTCCAGTTAAGGCCGAGATGAAGGACTGTAAGACTCCTTCTCTGAGGTCTACACTGTCTTTAGCACTCTCCTGAATGGAGGGCTTCGAGTGCTCATGGATAACGTCATCGACTCGAGGACTCTCTTCGGCGCCTTCATCGCCCACGCGTTCCACAGCTGTAAAATCCACTGCTGAGGGAATAATTTCTATAAGCCTCTCCTGTGGTACCTGAGGGAAAACGTAAATAATAAAGTGAACTGAAGTGTCAATGCCTTCCACCTTGTACTTATATATTAATTACAGAATCCTGAATATTACTATTTTCTAGTGAAGAGAATAAGTTAAAAATATGCAGTGATAAGACATACAAATAATTGTTATACTCAATACGAGCAAATCATGATTTAGTGACCATTCTATCATGAAGGTCACTGACCTTAACCATGATAAATTTCTCTCCCATAACATAGATTCTATTAATTCTTGAAGCTGAAAGCATTCATATGAGCTAAGTTGAACTGGATTCAAAATGCATTAACAATCTCTGAGTTAAAACAACACACACACACACACACACACACACACACACACACACACACACACACACACACACACACACACACACACACACACACACACACACACACATACACACATACACACACACACGAAGAGGCGGGGCCAGGAGCTGTGACTCGACCCCTGCAACCACAAATAGGTGAGTACAAATAGGTGAGTACACACACACACACACACACACACATGAGAGTCCCCTAGGAGCTAGCGACCACGTGGTTCTGTGCTTTGAATACATAGTAGAGCTGCAAGTGGAGAGAATAACAGGAGTTGAATGGGAAAAGCCTGACTATAAAAGAGGGGACTACATAGGGTTGAAGAACTTCCTGCGGGAGGTCCAGTGGGACAGAGAACTGGCAGGAAAGCCAGTAAATGAAATGATAGAATATGTAACAACAAAATGCAAGGAGGCAGTGGAAAGCTTTATTCCCAAGGGCAACAGTAACAACGGAAAGACCAGAACGAGCCCCTGGTTTACCCGACGGTGTAAGGAGGCAAAAACAAAATGCAATAGAGAATGGAAGAAGTACAAAAGGCAGAGAACACACGAAAATAGGGAGATCAGTCGCAGAGCCAGGAATGAGTACGCACAGGTAAGGAGGGAGGCCCAGCGACAGTATGAAAATGACATAGCATCGAGAATCAAGACTGACCCGAAACTGTTGTATAGCCACATCAGGAGGAAGACAACAGTCAAAGACCAGGTGATCAGATTAAGGACAGAAGGTGGAGAACTCACAAGAAATGATCAGGAGGTATGTGAGGAGCTGAACAGGAGATTTAAGGAAGTTTTTACATTAGAGACAGGAAGGGCTGTGGGAAGACAGCACAGAAGGGAACATCAAGAGGGAATATACCAACAAGTGTTGGATGACATACGAACAACTGAGGAGGAGGTGAAGAAGCTCTTAAGTGACCTTGACACCTCAAAGGCGATGGGACCGGACAACATCTCCCCATGCGTCCTTAGAGAAGGAGCAGAGATGCTGTGCGTGCCTCTAACCACAATCGTCAACACATCCCTTGAAACTGGGCAACTACCTGAGAAATGGAAGACAGCTAATGTAGTCCCCATATTTAAGAAAGGAAACAGAAACGAGGCACTAAACTACAGACCTGTGTCTCTGACATGTATTGTGTGCAAAGTCATGGAGAAGATTATCAGGAGGAGAGTGGTCGAACACCTGGAAAGGAACAAGATTATAAATGAAAACCAGCATGGGTTCATGGAAGGCAAATCTTGTATCACAAACCTCCTGGAGTTTTATGACAAGGTAACTGAAGTAAGACACGAGAGAGAGGGGTGGGTAGATTGCGTTTTCCTAGACTGCAGGAAGGCCTTTGACACAGTTCCCCACAAGAGATTAGTGCAGAAGCTGGAGGATCAGGCGCACGTAAAAGGAAGGGCACTGCAATGGATAAGGGAATACCTGACATGGAGGCAGCAACGAGTCATGGTACGTGAAGAGGTATCACAGTGGGCGCCTGTTACGAGCGAGGTCCCACAGGGGTCAGTTCTAGGACCAGTGCTATTTTTGATATATGTGAACGACATGATGGAAGGAATAGACTCTGAAGTGTCCCTGTTCGCAGATGACGTGAAGTTGATGAGAAGAATTAAATCGGACGAGGATGAGGCAGGACTGCAAAGAGACCTGGACAGGCTGGACATGTGGTCCAGCAACTGGCTTCTCGAATTCAATCCAGCCAAATGCAAAGTCATGAAGATTGGGGAGGGGCAAAGAAGACCGCAGACAGAGTATAGGCTAGGTGGACAAAGACTACAGACCTCACTCAGGGAGAAAGACCTTGGGGTAACCATAACACCGAGCACATCACCGGAGGCACACATCAACCAAATAACCGCTGCAGCATACAGGCGCCTGGCAAACCTGAGAATAGAGTTCCGATACCTTAATAAGGAATTGTTCAAGACACTGTACACTGTGTATGTTAGGCGCATACTGGAGTATGCAGCACCAGTCTGGAACCCACACCTGGTCAAGCACGTCAAGAAGTTAGAGAAAGTACAAAGGTTTGCAACAAGGCTAGTCCCAGAGCTCAAGGGAATGTCGTACGAGGAAAGGTTAAGGGAAATCGGACTGACGACACTGGAGGACAGAAGGGTCAGGGGAGACATGATAACGACATACAAGATACTGCGGGGAATATGAGTCAATGTGACCTGACCTGACTAGGTTGGGTGCATTGGCTTAAGCCGGTAGGGACTTGGACCTGCCTCGCATGGGCCAGTAGGCCTTCTGCAGTGTTCCTTCGTTCTTATGTTCTTATGAATAGACAAGGTGGACAGAGATAGGATGTTCCAGAGAGGGGACACAGGGACAAGGGGTCACAACTGGAAGCTGAAGACTCAGACGAGTCACAGGGACGTTAGGAAGTATTTCTTCAGTCATAGAGTTGTCAGCAAGTGGAATAGCCTAGCAAGTGAAGTAGTGGAGGCAGGAACCATACATAGTTTTAAGAAGAGGTATGACAAAGCTCAGGAAGCAGAGAGAGAGAGGATCCAGTAGCGATCAGTGAAGAGGCGGGGCCAGGAGCTGAGTCTCGACCCCTGCAACCACAATTAGGTGAGTACAATTAGGTGAGTACACACACACACACACACACAATCACTCACACACACACACACACACACACACACACACACACACACACATACACACACACACACACACACACACACACACACACACACACACACACACACACACACACACACACACACACACACACACACACACACACACAAGCACGTCAAGAAGTTAGAGAAGGTACAAAGGTTTGCAACAAGGCTAGTCCCAGAGCTCAGGGGAATATCGTACGAGAAAAGGTTGAGGGAAATCGGACTGACGACACTGGAGGACAGAAGGGTCAGGGGAAACATGATAACGACATACAGGATACTGCGGGGAATAGACGAGGTGGACAGAGATAGGATGTTCCAGAGAGGGGACACAGAAACAAGGGGTCACAACTGGGAGCTGAAGACTCAGACGAGTCACAGGGACGTTAGGAAGTATTTCTTCAGTCATAGAATCGTCAGGAAGTGGAATAGCCTAGCAAGTAAAGTAGTGGAGGCAGGAACCATACATAGTTTTAAGAAGAGGTATGACAAAGCTCAGGAAGCAGAGAGGGAGAGGACCTAGTAGCGATCAGTGAAGAGGTGGGGCCAGGAGCTGAGTCTCGACCCCTGCAAGCACAATTAGGTGAGTACACGTCTGTTTTACTTCCGGCAAGCGGGAAATCCCCACCACAGAGACACGTTAATATGAATGGAACAACGATCCTTGACCTCAAACATAAACTTTTGCTTTCAGATCGTGCGCCCTACATACACTCCAACCACACGGGTCACTACAGCGTTTGTTTCACCTAAATGGTTGCAACAGGCTGCTAGTGTTCGACGTTGCATATTATCTGTAACACAATAATACAATCATCGCGTGCAACGCTGTACTGATACTATTCCATTCATATTTGTTCTGCTTTAGAAGTAATGTGACGTACAGGACGTGAACAGAGAAAGAGAGAGAGAGAGAGAGAGAGAGAGAGAGAGGAGGATGGAGAGAGAAAGGAAGAGGCGTACAGAAAGAGAGAAACAGGGATTGATATTCGATACGATGGATGTGACAGTCTCAAGGATGGAAGTTGCTTTCAGTGCTAAGTTATGTTAACGATGTGAGAAACTCTTGCTAAAGTGAGAGACTTAATATTCAGTCTTTGATATAAGGAAAATTAACTGCTGAAATTAGTGAGTTGATGTCCGCACCTCAGCGAACATGTGGATAAAGAAACGTGTGGATAAAATAACTTGCGGATAAAGTAGATAGACTTGGAGCATTGTACCACTTAACCGAGACACCACAAACACGCCTCTTCTCCAGTGACTACAAATAATTACACGGGGATTCGAACCGTGGTCCTGTATGATAGTAGATCCAGCTCAGGACCCCCATCCAGCCTTCCGCTTACTCGTTGACACTCGTTAATTACGACTTATTTCGAATTCACGTACACAAACATTCCAAACTTCAATTTTCCTCTAACTCACGAACAACCTTCCACCTGTACGTAAACTTCTAAACAACATCAGAAGTGAGTGAAATTTTCTGCACTATTTTTTTTCATTTCTCTTTCGCTCGTCTGTTCTTACTCATAACACTATTATATAACATTTCCGCCACTGCGGAAATGCGTAGCTACAGTTGACAAAAGTAGGAGAGACGGTGCAATGAGCCTAGCTATTGTGGGGGTGATAAAAGCGACTGTGACCGTGACCTAAGGTGTGTGTGTGTGTGTGTGTGTGTGTGTGTGTGTGTGTGTGTGTGTGTGTGTGTGTGTGTGTGTGTGTGTGTATTTCATTCTTAAATTGTTACAATACATATGGTGGACCCTCGGTCCGTGATGGACCCCCGGTCCGTGCTGGACCCCCGTCCGTGTTGGACCACCGGTCTGTGTTGGACCCCCGTCTGTGTTGGACCACCGGTCCATGTTGGAGCAACATGAAGACACGTATGTCTTACAGAATTCTTAGAGAAGCGCTAAACCTGTGGGGGTCATACGGCGAACCTTGGGGTTTAATCCATAGGAATTGGTGTTATACTGACACCTCTGGTCTAGAGTCAGTCTCTCTCTTGCTATGGCTGATTATATACTAGCCCTTTTTTTTTGTAAGAGTTTGCAAGCTAACGACAGTGAGTGGACTCACTTTGTTCTTTCTCAAAGAAAAAAACTTTGACATTGATCTTCATTATTCTGTGATCGTTACCTTACTGGTGAGTTGTCTTACCACCAGGTACCAAAGGTCTTGTGTTTGTACCTATGTTTGTAATAGTTCTTGAAGAGTTACTTACGTGAAGTGGATGTGAGATGGGAGGGGTAAACTTGGAGAGTGCCCGGGCAGGATGGAGGATGAGTGCCCATCCCAGCATCATCAACAGCAACATCCTGGGCACGGAGCTGTTGGGTAGAAGATGGTAAAACTACTGAGCATGAGGGCTAGGAAAAACTATTTATACCATTACTTAGATTACGAAGTATCGCACATTATCTAGGTGTCTGAGGCAAGAACAGTAGAGCACAAGGCTCTCTCCCCATCCTCCAATAATATACTATGCTATATTGAAAAAAAAATAACGTGGGATTTACAGGAGAGACAGAACTGGCTGGAAGGTTTAACTACAAGCAGGTCTACCGAGCTTGTATAATTACGGTACTGACTACTCTGCATAGTTCACTGTACACTACTATTATTACGACTAATATAACATCTACTAATACTACTACTGTTGCTACTACTAATAATAATACTATTACTGCGACTACAATTACGACTACTACTACTAGTAATAATACTACTACTACTTCTGCGACTGCAACTACGACTACTACTACTACTATTACTACGACTACGAATATAACTACGTTTTCTATTGCTACTACGACTACTAGTACCACCACTACTCCTACGACTACTAGTACCACCACTACTACTGCGACTACTAGTACCACCACTACTACTACGACTACAACTACGACTACTACTACTACTACTACTACTACTTGCTGGACTATTTCTAATATTCTAATCTATTATATACATTTTTTGTTGTATTTTTATACGACAGGAAGATTCAAATTAAGTCGCAAGTAGCTACTTACAGCAATGCTCTCAGATGTTGACGTTGTAAACAATGTTGGCGATGTTGACGTTGGTGATGTTGACGTTGGCGAAGGGTCAGGGACCCATCCTGGCCCAGTGTCTCTTCTCCAACACGTCTCCACACAGCTCTTCCTCCCACAGTCTCCTAGCAACACGCTATATTCTTCTGTACTTCCCTCTTTATCATTCCACATCTACTTTCTCGATTCCTCGTCTCTTCTTATTCCTCCGTATGTGTCTCTCCTCACACTGCCATCTTTATATCTGATCATTGTTTTTCCAAGATTAGAATTCTCGTTTCACTATACCATGGCTGCCACAATACCATGGCTGCCACAATACCATGGCTGCCACAATACCATGGCTGTTTCAATACCATGGCTGCCTCAATATCATGGCTGCCACAATACCATGGCTGCCACAATACCATGGCTGCCACAATACCATGGCTGCCACAATACCATGGCTGCCACAATACCATGGCTGCCACAATACCATGGCTGCCACAATACCATGGCTGTTTCAATACCATGGCTGCCTCAATATCATGGCTGCCACAATACCATGGCTGCCACAATACCATGGCTGCCACAATACCATGGCTGCCACAATACCATGGCTGCCACAATACCATGGCTGCCACAATACCATGGCTGCCACAATACCATGCCTGCCACAATACCATGGCTGTTTCAATACCATGGCTGCCTCAATATCATGGCTGCCACAATACCATTACTGCCACAATACCATGGCCTCCACAATACCATGGCTGCCACAATACCATGGCTGCCACAATACCATGGTTGCTTCAATACCATGGCTGCCACAATACCATGGCTGCCACAATACCATGGCTGCCACAATACCATGGCTGCCACAATACCATGGCTGCCACAATACCATAGCTGTTACAATATCATGGCTGCCACAATACCATGGCTGCCACAATACCATGGCTGCCACAATACCATGGCTGCCACAATACCATGGTTGCCACAATACCATGGCTGTCACAATACCATGGCTGCCACAATACCATGGCTGCCACAATACCATGGCTGCCACAATACCATGGCTGCCACAATACCATGGCTGTTACAATATCATGGCTGCCACAATACCATAGCTGCCACAATACCATGGCTGCCACAATACCATGGCTGCCACAATACCATGGGTGCCACAATACCATGGCTGCCACAATACCATGGGTGCCACACTACCATGGCTGCCACAATACCATGGCTGCCACAATACCATGGCTGCCTCAATACCATGGTTGCCTCAATACCATGGCTGCCACAATACCATGGCTGCCACAAAACCATGGCTGCCACAATACCATGGCTGCCACAATGCCATGGCCTCCACAATACCATGGCTGCCACAATACCATGGCTGCCACAATACCATGGCTGCCACAATACCATGGCTGCCACAATACCTGGCTGCCACAGTACCATGGCTGCCACAATACCATGGCTGCCACAATACCATGGTTGCCACAATACCATGGCTGCCACAATACCATGGTTGACACAATACCATGGCTGCCTCAATACCATGGTTGCCTCAATACCATGGCTGCCACAATACCATGGCTGCCACAATACCATGGCCTCACAATACCATGGCTGCCACAATACCATGGCTACCACAATACCATGGCTGCCACAATACCATGGCTGCCACAATACCATGGCTGCCACAATACCATGGCTGCCACAATACCATGGCTGTCACAATACCATGGTTGCCACAATACCATGGCTGCCACAATACCATGGCTGCCACAATACCATGGCTGCCTCAATACCATGGTTGCCTCAATACCATGGCTGCCACAATACCATGGCTGCCACAAAACCATGGCTGCCACAATACCATGGTTGCCACAATGCCATGGCCTCCACAATACCATGGCTGCCACAATACCATGGCTGCCACAATACCATGGCTGCCACAATACCATGGTTGCCACAATACCATGGCTGCCACAATACCATGGCTGCCACAATACCATGGCTGCCACAATACCATGGTTGCCACAATACCATGGCTGCTACAATACCATGGTTGCCACAATGCCATGGCTGCCTCAATACCATGGTTGCCTCAATACCATGGCTGCCACAATACCATGGCCTCACAATACCATGGCTGCCACAATACCATGGCTGCTACAATACCATGGTTGCCACAATACCATGGCCTCCACAATACCATGGCTGCCACAATACCATGGCTGCCACAATACCATGGCCTCCACAATACCATGGCTGCCACAATACCATGGCTGCCACAATACCATGGCCTCCACAATATCGTGGCTGCCACAATACCATGGCCTCCACAATACCATGGCTGCCACAATACCATGGCTGCCACAATACCATGGCTGCCACAATACCATGGCCTCCACAATACCATGGCTGCCACAATACCATGGCCTCCACAATACCATGGCTGCCACAATACCATGGCTGCCACAATACCATGGCCTCCACAATACCATGGCTGCCACAATACCATGGCCTCCACAATACCATGGCTGCCACAATACCATGGCCTCCACAATACTATAAGAATCAACAATTCCCAACCCACAACATGGAGATGGAACTGTAACACAGGTTTCGATCAGTCCTGGACCCAGACCCACCAAAATGAGGCCTTGAAGCAGGTGAAGAGTTCTCTCCTGCCTTTCCTTCAGCTGATCACTGATGGTCACACATTCCCAACACGTCTTCAAAAAGCCACGTCAAGGACTCGAGAGTCAGTTGTGAATGCTTGTGAAAGAAATTCCATGAATTGTGACTAAAATGTTTCTCACTGAGTCAGGATCTCAGGATTGACTCTTTATTATTATTCTCATAAGTAAGCGCTAAATCCACAAGGAAACTGAATAATGGCTGAAAAGTCCAGCCAAGACAGGACTCGCAGCAATGGTTTCCAGTTGGAAAAATTCAGATTCAGGTAATAGAGTTGTGGATGAGTGGAACAAACTCCCGAGTACAGTTATAGAGGCTAAGACTTTGTGTAGTTTTAAAACTAGGTTAGATAAATACATGAGTGGGTGTGGGTGGGTGTAAATTAGACTTGACTGGCTTGTGCTACTAGATTTTATACCTTGCTCCTTCCTTAAGTGGAAGTGACCTGACTAGGTGAGTTATTTGGCTAATTGGGGGGATGGGAAAGGGAAACACGGACCTGCTTCTCATGGGTCAGTAGGCCTGTTGCAGTGTTCCTTCTTTCTTATGTTCTTATGTTCTTAAGTCAATAGTGCAATAACGATGACTGATATATGTATATACATATACATACATACATACATACATATATATATATATATATATATATATATATATATATATATATATATATATATATATATATATATATATATATATATATATATATATATATATATATATATATATATATATATATATATATATATATATATATATATGTATCTAGCAAGTCCATGGTCGACAGGAATATAATTGAATCTTGTTTCATAAAAAGCAGTTTTGACAATAATATGAATATTTCCTTTGGTTTATATAAATTAGATCCATCTATAATTAATAGAATTTGGGAAGAATTTAATAATACACTGGACAAATAATTTTTAAATATTCTTGGGTACAAAAGTTTGGGGGTGAGTTGTGCAAAGGACCTATCCAAGTTGGCTCGCCGCGCGTCACGTGTTTAACCGTTGTGGGATCTGATAGTGAGGTGCTGGCCGGACCCCTTATATAGCTTCCTTGGATGCTTCACTTTCATAGTTCCTTGATAATGTGAGTAGTTACGAAAGCGCTTGGAATTTCTCTATTCTTTCAGAGTGGTTGTTTTGCATATTTTGAAATCACCTGTTTACTGTGATCTTATTGCATATATATATGTATATATATATATATATATATATATATATATATATATATATATATATATATATATATATATATATATATATATATATATATATATATATATATATATATATATATATATATATATATATATATATAAATAATTTAAAAGATGGGGTGGTAGGGGAAGTGGAATATTCAAATGGCTTCAGGAAGAAATCCAAATATTCTTCCTTGAAGCCTTTTTATCCACTTCTCCGAGGCTATGGGCCCATCCTATATATATATATATATATATATATATATATATATATATATATATATATATATATATATAT
>NC_091292.1:101468590-101508590 GCF_038502225.1 Cherax quadricarinatus
CCTTCAGAGTGCAGGTACTGTACTTCCCACCTCCTGGACTGTAACATCCTCACTCATCTTTCAGAGTGCATGTACTGTACTTCCCACCTCCAGAACTGTTACATCTTCACTCATCCTTCAGAGTGCAGGTACTGTACTTCCCACTTCAAGGACTGTAACATCCTTACTCATCCTTCAGAGTGCAGGTACTATACTTCCTACCTCAAGGACTGTAACATCCTCACTCATCCTTCAGAGTGCAGGTACTGTACTTCTCACCTCCAGGACTGTAACATCCTCACTCATCCTTCAGAGTGCAGGTACTGTACTTCCCACCTCCAGAACTGTAACATCCTCATCCATCCTGCAGAGGAGAGGCACTGCACTTCCCACCTCCAGAACTAGAATCCGGCTAGCCGGTTTCCCTGGGTTCCTTGCTCACACTCCAACAGCACGTCAAATCATTAAAGTCACTTGCTTCCACTCACTCTTAACATGCTAATACATACCAGAAAAAGCAATTAAATTATCAATCAATCCACCAATCAATCCACCAATTAATTCATCAATTAATCCACCAAACAATCCATCAATCAATCCATCCATTAATTCCCCAATCAATCCACCAATCAATCCATCAATCAATCCATCAATAAAATCATCAAACAATCAATCAATTAAACCATCAATCAATCCACCAGTCAATTCATCAATCAATCCACCAGTCAATCCACCAATCAATCCACCAATTAATTCATCAATTAATCCACCAATCAATCCATCAATCAATCCATCAATAAAATCATCAAACAATCAATCAATTAAACCATCAATCAATCCACCAGTCAATTCATCAATCAATCCACCAGTCAATCCATCAATCAATCAAGCAATCCATCGATCAGTTCAGCAGTCAATCCATCAATCAATTCATCAATCACTCCATTAATCAATCCAAGGACGTGTATCAGTCTCCAGGCACCAAGGACGTGTGTCCGTATCCAGGTACCAAAGTCGTGTGTCTGTATCTAGGTACTATGGACGTGTATCTCTATCCAGGTACCAAGTACATACGTCCGTATCCATGTACCAAGGATGTGTATGTGTATCTCCATGTAAAAAGGAGGTGTGTCTGTCTCCAGGTACCAAGGACGAGTGTCTTTCTTCAGGTACCAAGGACGTGTGTCTGTCTCCAAGTGCCAAGGATGTGTGTCTGTCTCCAGGTACCAAGGACGGGTGCCTGTCTCCAGGTATCAAGGATGTGTGTCTGTCTCGAGGTACCAAGGACATGTGTGTGTCTCCAGGTACCAAGGACGCGTATCTGTATCCAGGAACCATGGACGTGTGTCTGTCTCCAGGTATCAAGGACGCGTATCTGTATCCAGGAACCATGGACGTGTGTCTGTCTCCAGGTACCAAGGGCGTGTGTCTGTTTCCAGGTACCAAGGATGCTTCTGTCTCCAGATACCAAGGACGTGTGTCTGTCTCCAGCTGCCAAGGACGTGCGTCTGTCTCCAGGTACCAAGGACGTGTGTGTGCCTCCAGATACCAAGGACATGTGTCTGTCTTCAGGTACCAAGGACGTGTGTCTGTCTCCAGGTACCAAGGACGCTTCTGTCTCCAGGTGCCACGGACGTGTGTCTGTCTCCAGGTGCCAACGACGTGTGTCTGTCTCCAGGTACCAAGGGCGTGTGTCTGTCTCCAGGTGCCAAGGACGTGTGTCTGTCTCCAGGTTCCAAAGTCGTGTGTCTGTCTTCAGGTACCAAGGACGCGTGTCTCTCTCCAGGTACCAAGGACGTGTGTTTGTCTCCAGGTGCCAAGGATGTGTGTCTGTCTCCAGGTACCAAGGACGCGTGTTTGTCTCCAGGTACCAAGCACGTGTGTCTGTCTCCAGGTGCCAAGGACGTGTGTCTGTCTACAGGTATCAAGGACGTGTGTCTGTCTCCAGGTACCAAGGACGTGTGTCTGTCTCCAGGTACCAAGCACGTGTGTCTGTCTCCAGGTACCAAGGACGTGTGTCTGTCTCCAGGTACCAAGGACGTGTGTCTGTCTCCAGGTACCAAGGACGTGTGCCTGTATCCAGGTGCCAAGGACGTGTGTCTGCCTCCAGGTGCCATGGACGTGTGTCTGCCTACAGGTACCAAGGACGTGTGTCTGTCTCCAGGTAATAATGACGTGTGTCTGTTTCCAGGTACCAATGACGTGTGTCTGTCTCCAGGTACCAAGGACGTGTGTCTGTATCCAGGTACCAAGGACTTGTGTCTGCCTCCAGGTACCAAAGACGTGTGTCTGTCTCCAGGTACCAAGGACGTGTGCCTGTATCCAGGTGCCAAGGACGTGTGTCTGCCTCCAGGTGCCATGGACGTGTGTCTGCCTACAGGTACCAAGGACGTGTGTCTGTCTCCAGGTAATAATGACGTGTGTCTGTTTCCAGGTACCAATGACGTGTGTCTGTCTCCAGGTACCAAGGACTTGTGTCTGCCTCCAGGTACCAAGGACGTGTGTCTGTCTCCAGGTACCAAGGACGTGTGTCTGTCTCCAGGTACCAAGGACGTGTGTCTGTATCCAGGTACCAAGGACTTGTGTCTGCCTCCAGGTACCAAGGACTTGTGTCTGCCTATAGGTACCAAGGACGTGTGTCTGTCTCCAGGTACCAAGGACGCTTCTGTCATCAGGTACCAAGGACGTGTGTCTGTCTCCAGGTGCCAAAGACGTGTGTCTGTCTCCAGGTACCAAGGACGTGTGTCTGTCTTCAGGTACCAAGGACGCGTGTCTCTCTCCAGGTACCAAGGACGTGTGTCTGTCTCCAGGTACCAAGCACGTGTGTTTGTCTCCAGGTGCCAAGGACGTGTTTCTGTCTCCAGGTATCAAGGACGTGTGTCTGTGTCCAGGTACCAATGACGTGTGTCTGTCTCCAGGTACCAAGGACGTGTGTCTGTCTCCAGGTACCAAGGACGTGTGTCTGTCTCCAGGTACCAAGGACGTGTGTCTGTCTCCAGGTACCAAGAGCGTGTGTCTGTCTCCAGGTACCAAGGACGCTTCTGTCTCCAGGTATCAAGGACGTGTGTCTGTGTCCAGGTACAAATGACGTGTGTCTGTCTCCACGTACCAAGGACGTGTGTCTGTCTCCAGGTGCCAAGGACGTGTGTCTGTCTCCAGGTGCCAAGGACGTGTGTCTGCCTACAGGTACCAAGGACGTGTGTCTGTCTCTAGGTAATAAAGACGTTTGTCTGTCTCCAGGTACCAAGGACGTGTGTCTGTCTCCAGGTACCAAGCACGTGTGTTTGTCTCCAGGTGCCAAGGACGTGTTTCTGTCTCCAGGTATCAAGGACGTGTGTCTGTGTCCAGGTACCAAGGACTTGTGTCTGCCTCCAGGTACCAAGGACGTGTGTCTGTCTCCAGGTACCAAGGAGGTGTGTCTGTATCCAGGTACCAAGGACGTGTGTCTGTCTCCAGGTACCAAGAGCGTGTGTCTGTCTCCAGGTACCAAGGACGCTTCTGTCTCCAGGTACCAAGGACGTGTGTCTGTCTCCAGGTACCAAGGACGTGTGTCTGTCTCCAGGTACAAAGGACGTGTGTCTGTCTCCAGGTACCAAGAACGTGTGTCTGTCTCCAGGTACCAAGAATGCTTCTGTCTCCAGGTACCAAGGACGTGTGTCTGTCTCCAGGTACCATGGACGTGTGTCTGTCTCCAGTTACCAAGGACGTGTGTCTGTCTCCAGATACCAAGGACGTGTGTCTGCCTCCAGGTACCAAGGACGTGTGTCTGTCTGCAGGTACCAAGGACGTGTGTCTTTCTCCAGGTACCAAGGACGCTTCTGTCTCCAAGTACCAAGGACGTGCTCGTCTTCATGGTTTTCGCAACGCCTCACGTCTCGTAAATAATACATCACATTAATATCATGAATAAAGATAGCACCTCGTTATAAAGATAGCACCTCATAGTAAAGATAGCACCTCATAAGATAGTGCCTCATAATAAAGATAGCGCCTCATAATAAAGATAGCACCTCATAATAAAGATAGCACATCATAGTAAAGATAGCACCTCATAATAAAGATAGCACATCATAATAAAGATAGCACCTCATAATAAAGATAGTACCTCATAATAAAGATAGCACCTCATAATAAAGATAGCACCTCATAATAAAGATAGCACCTCATGATAAAGATAGCACCTCATAATAAAGTTAGCACCTCATAATAAAGATAGTACCTCATAATAAAGAGAGCATCTCATAATAAAGATAGTACCTCATAATAAAGATAGCATATCATAAAGATAGTACCTCATAATAAAGATAGTAACTCATAATAAAGATAGCACCTCATAGTAAAGATAGCACCTCATAATAAAGATAGCACCTTATAGTAAAGATAGCACCTCATAGTAAAGATAGCGCCTCATAAGATAGTACCTCATAATAAAGATAGTACCTCATAATAAAGATAGCACCTCATAATATAGTACCTCATAGTAAAGATAGCACCTCATAGTAAAGATAACACCTCATAAGGTAGTACATCATAATAAAGATAGCACCTCATAATGAAGATAGCACCTCATAATAAAGATAGCACCTGATAATAAAGATAGCACCTCATAATAAAGATAGCACCTCATAATAAAGATAGTACCTCATAATAAAGATAGCACCTCATAATAAAGATAAAGATAGCACCTCATAATATAGTACCTCATAATAAAGACAGCACCTCATAGTAAAGATAGCACCTCATAATAAAGATAGTACCTCATAGTAAAGATAGCACCTCATAATAAAGATAAAGATAGCACCTCATAATATAGTACCTCATAATAAAGATAGCACCTCATAATAAATACAGTACCTCATAATAAAGATAGCACCTCATAATAAAGATAGCACCTCATAGTAAAGATAGCACCTCATAAGATAGTACCTCATAATAAAGATAGTACCTCATAATAAAGATAGCACCTCATAATAAAGATAGCACCTCATAATAAAGATAGCACTTCATAGTAAAGATAGCACCTCATAAGATAGTACCTCATAATAAAGATAGTACCTCATAATAAAGATAGTACCTCATAATAAAGATAGTACCTCATAATAAAGATAATACCTCATAATAAAGATAGCACCTCATAATATAGTACCTCATAGTAAAGATAGCACCTCATAGTAAAGATAGCGCCTCATAAGATAGTACCTCATAATAAAGATAGTACCTCATAATAAAGATAGTACCTCATAATAAAGATAGTACCTCATAATAAAGATAGCACCTCATAGTAAAGATAGCGCCTCATAATATAGTACCTCATAATAAAGATAGTACCTCATAATAAAGATAGTACCTCATAATAAAGATAGCACCTCATAAGATAGTACCTCATAATAAAGATAGTACCTCATAATAAAGATAGTACCTCATAATAAAGATAGCACATCATAAGATAGTACCTCATAATAAAGATAGCACCTCATAAGATAGTACCTCATAATAAAGATAGTACCTCATAATAAAGATAGTACCTCATAATAAAGATAGCACCTCATAAGATAGTACCTCATAATAAAGATAGTACCTCATAATAAAGATAGCTCCTCATAATAAAGATAGTACCTCATAATAAAGATAGTACCTCATAATAAAGATAGTACCTCATAATATAGTACCTCATAATAAAGATAGCACCTCATAATAAAGAGACCAGGATATAGTAAGTAACTCCATCAACATCTTACATCTTTATTTGTTAATAATACTGAAGAGAGGCAACACGTACATAAAGAAGACGTCTTCAAGACAACTTTATTTTCAGAATTAAATTGTCTTTTTAACTTAAAAAAAATAGGTTCAAATTGGAATGTAATTTTTTGCCTCTTAATTAAAAATAAAAAAAATTGTGTGCATATTACATGAATTATATTTTTTATTCATTAATATTTTTGGTTACTTTCTCGGTTTTAACGAGAGATTTTTATTCTCAAAAATATACATATAATTTATTTTCATATATATATATATATATATATATATATATATATATATATATATATATATATATATATATATATATATATATATATATATATATATATATATATATATATATATATATATATATATATATATATATATATATAAATATGTATATATATATATATATATATATATATATATATATATATATATATATATATATATATATATATATATATATATATATATATATATATATATATATATATATTGTGCCTAATTTAATGTCTGAAATGACTGGTAAATAATGATAAATTATACACTTTTTTATTTCCGAGAAATAAATTTTATGTATTCATAAAGAAATTAGCATTTTTCTGTATTAGTTACATTAACATTTTTTTCAGCAGACTCGGATAATAATAATTACAGTGAGATACAGTGATATACACGTGTTGTGCTGTATTATCCACTACAGACTGTAACTCTTGTTTAGTCTGTCTACAAATCCGAGAACACCTCACGTTTTCTCTAAGTAAATAAACTCGACTTAAAAAAGTAAGAAATATAGATGGATTACTGTCACAAGAGCTTCCTCAAACCTACCCAGAAGCCTCTCGTTAGCACAAAACAAATGTGACAACAGTGTCGCCTATTTCAGGGTTTCGTTACCCATATAAATATTTCGCATGGCTCTGAAATTTATTGATTTATTCCATACAATAATCTTCACAGACAGAGGGGAGGAAATGACAGACACACAGCGACATAAACATGGATAATAGTCTTCGAGTAGCAGATAATTGATCGTGCTTTTCAGAATACGTCGGCTATTGGCTCTGATAATAAGGCTTGGGTAAACAGCAAGCCTATATTCTGAAATATCTGGATTATAATGCACAAAGTCTTATAGACACATGAATATTGTCTCTTACACTCACTTGTAGGGGAAACGTATGTATTTCACTTCCTAAATATAAATGCGAAGTGCATTCCCTTTGTTTCTGAGAGAGAGACTGGAGACTTACTAACACAAGCACCTCATACATTCTTTGTTTATCTCGTATCTGTCCCTATTAAATCAACCATTGATGCAGTTCTCTTTTTCTAAACCTAAACTATCCATTAACTGAGTTAAAGCTCTGTGCCTGAGAAACTGAAACATAAATCGCTGTTTCACTGGGTGAAAATTTGGTCATTCATGAAAATATGTTCCGCCTGTTTACACCCTCAGTACCTGGACAAGGTTCGACTCTCCAACATATTTTCCTCTCAATGACCCACGTGGAGATAGAGCTTCGTGTATATTAATATTAGCTACATGAAGCTTCCAGTGACTTAAGCGGATACCCAGTTCAGCTTCATTGCTAAAACAAATCTAAAATTTGATACGGCTCATACCTCTATCTCCCTCCAGAATGTTCCATAAAGCCAAATGAAAATAAAAAATCCCAAATGAAGCTTTGCATATCAGCCATCACCATTTTTCATTCCTGCAGAGTTAAGAGACTATAATGCATAAATACTACTTCCTATACCAATTCTCTAAATACAACTTTTCTCTGTTCATCACAGAAAGTGATCACTGGCAATAGCTATCCAAAATCCAACATACCTCACTACCTTTACCATCACAAACACACCGGGTCACAATTTAAATCATCAAATCCACCACAAAAACCAACAAAGAAAGCCCTTTCTATATCTCACACATACACACACACCTGAAAACAAAGTCTTAATTTAAAACGAAAGCTCCGCAGCCTCGATGTATCCTGTCCCCATCAGTGAAGGAGCGAGACAGCTCAGCGGGACTCGAGGAACTGTCTGACACAGGGGTCGTGGGTGCAGGTACCGTCTTGGTCGTAGCGTCCAGCGTCGCTCAGCAGGTTGAAGGTGCTTCCTGCAGCGCTCAAGCAGTCCAGGTTGCGGGAGCACGCCTTTTCCAGCGACGAGGAGAGAACTGCATCGCATTCGTGTTGTGATACTGCTAGGCCAGCACCCTGCAGCAGGGATTGAGAGAGAGATGAGGAGGAGGTGGTGAAGTGGTAGGGAGAGGAGAGAAAGAGATCCCTGTGCCAGGAAGAGAGGGAGTGACAAAGAGAAGAATCTCCTTATAACGGAAATATGGAGATGTAAGGATTAAGAAGTGGTACTGGAGGTAGTGAGGTGCAAAGTTTCTCCTGTGTCAGGTAAATATGAGGTGGAGAGAGTAAGGCAATGTGTCAGTGCAAATATAATAGTCATGCTAAATGTTGATACAGTACTGATAATAATGAAGAATGAGGATGCTGACTGTTATACATTATTATTGTCATTGTACTCGTCATCGTCACCATAAACATCACATACATAATTGTCATGATAACCACTGCAATATTTTACGCACAATAAAATACATATACGAATACTACACAGACACATAGGATACTTACACACATATAACACACTTCGTGACGCAGACAGGAGTCAAGGAAGGAGCGTTCCTGGTCACCCACCACATCACTCACACCCACACAGTTCAGCAGGATCCTTTCTAGCACCGGACAGTCTGTGGACGTGAGTGACGTTAGTGACCGTGGTCGAAATTAGTGGGAGTAAGCTTGGCTAATGGGGGGTTTGGGTGGGGTTAGTGGACTTGGATAGGAATACCAGGCGTAGATATCTAAGTCTTCTTCTAATTAGTTTTGTTGTTGCAGTGTGAGAAGTATTTAAGGTCTCTGTTGGTGGGTTGTTTGTAGTGTGAATGCAGTGTATGGAGTCTCGTTATTGTATCAAAAAAAGGCACGGGATTCATAAGCTTCTTCCTTCAACGAAAACTAAAACAGACAGCCTTCTGTTGTTCCTTTTCTCGCTAACGCTTCATGGATTCAACAGCTTTAGAATAATTAGTAAAATGTCGTAGTTAGTTTGAGGAAATTCAATTTTTCTGTATATGTATGAAATGCATTTTTTTTCACAAGGTTTACTATGGGTCTTTAGTGTAATGGTGCCAAAACAAACTAAAGCTACCCCTTCAGTAATTCCTGATCTTCTGTAAAGCTACGTTGAAAAACTTACAAAGATGACTTCAGAAGGAGCTCACCTTCCCTGGTGTTACCCATAAAAAGTTGATGAAGATCGTCTTTATCCCGTCGTAGTCTCCCCAGGTTCATGTTACCCTCCGATTTCTTTCTCCTCTTAGTCTCCTGCTGCTGGGCTTTCTGCAGCGTCGCCTGCTGCTGCTGCTGCTGCTGCTGCTGTTGGGCTCTCCTCTGTGTCGCCTGCTGCTGTTGCTGTTTGTGTGCTGCTGGCACTGCTTCTGCCTGTGGAGTGAGTTGAAGATCAAATGTGATATAGGGGAGGCCTCTTTTTCTGGAATAGGACAGTTAGTCTATATAATATCCATTATTCGACCCATAACCCTCCTCTCTCTCTCTCTCTCTCTCTCTCTCTTTCTCTCTCTCTCTCTCTCTCTCTCTCTCTCCTCACAGCTTCCTCCTGGCCAGGACTCACCCTCTTCCTCTGAACATGAAGGTCATCCTGCTGCTGTAGTTCCTCCAGCTGACTGAGAGCTTCGCGCATGCGCTCCAGAGCGTCGAGACGCACTACGATGTTGGTGAGGAGGTTCTCTGTGTCTCCACTCCCGGCTATCTCAGCCTCAGCCTCCTCCGCCACCTCCTCCTCAGCCTCTGTGTAATTAGAGAGATGTGTGAGAGGGAGAAATAGCTCCAGCACACATTAACACTCTGAATGGCATCTCCTGAACGTTTTTTTTTTACCTCATAATTCTCGTTTTATCAACAAGAAGTGTGAAGTTGTGAGTGATTGATGGTAATTGCTTACAAATCTTAAATATACAAGTTACTTACCACAAGCAGAGACCGCTACCAGTAGCCATAATAACGTAAAGAAGGAAGGAGCACTGCTGCAGGCCTACTGGCCCATGCTAGGCAAGCCCAAGTCACACCACCCACACTCATTCATGCAATTGTCTGACCTATTTTTAAAGCTGCACAAGGTTTTCGCTTCAATGACGTTATTCCAGAATTTGTTCCACTCATCCACAACTATATTACTAAACCAATGCTTTCTTATATCCTTTCTAAATCTAATTTTTTCCAACTTGAAACCATTGGTGTGACTCATAATAAAGGCGAGTTGTTCTTGATATTGGACTTTTCTGGCAAGACAGCTATTGAATAAATGATGGTAAATGTGTTCTTTCAGTCACTCTGCCCTGGTGTGTGTGTGTGAGTGTGTCTGTGTGTGTGTCTGTGTGTGTGTCTATGTGTGTGTGTGTGTGTGTGTGTGTGTGTGTGTGTGTGTGTGTGTGTGTGTACTCACCTAATTGTGGTTGCAGGGGTCGATACTCAGCTCCTGGCCCCTGTGTGTGTGTGTGTGTGTGTGTGTGTGTGTATTCTGAATTCTATATATATATATATATATATATATATATATATATATATATATATATATATATATATATATATGTATATATATATATATATGTATATATATATATATATATATATATATATATATATATATATATATATATATATATATATATATATACATTGCTTGGTAAGTATGCTTGACTGGTGGTGTATAGGCTACGTTCACCCTTAATGACCCTTGTAATGTCGATTGGCTATAAACCCAATTAACTCTCCAACTAGCAGAATGTTTGAAACACTGTACAACATTTTGTTTCCTCCACTACGTTTGACAGATTGCTTTGATACTGATGTTGATGTGTGTGTGTATGTGTGTGTGTATGTATGTGTGTGTGTGTGTGTGTGTGTGTGTGTGTGTGTGTGTGCTGGTCTCTCGTCTACACGCCCACGCTACAATAAATTTTACCATTCCATCACTGTGACATTTAGCACAGGGTTGGTAGACTCATATGTTTGTGTTTGTGTAGTGTTGTCTTGTTTATATATTGGCAAGTGCGTAGTTTGCTCTCAGAGTCTTGGGTGTAGTACATACATGTGGCGCATTATTCTGACAAGTTCACTGTCCAGTGCTTGCAATTATAACCTTAATTTTTAAAGGGGTGGAGGGGTAAGCCAGTGGAAGGCCTCGATCAGATGGCCAAAAGCTCCAGCTGTGGGTCATTATATGACTAACACCCGCGTCAGGAAATACTTGTCCTGTTTCCTGACAAACCTAACCTAACCTAACCTAACTTAACCTAACTTAACTTAACCTAACCTAACCTAACCACAACCAGGGTCGTTGTGGTTAATACAACAAAGTTGGTCACAATCTGTCAGTCTTCCCCAATATCAATATAACATCTATACGGGAATTTACAAATTAATTTGACTTTAACAAAAAAAAAAGAGATAACGAGCCTCGAATTTTCCCCTTTTTATATATCATTGAAATAATTTTAGTTACACTGAAAATTCAGGTCATCGGATTTTTTTTAGTTTTTTTTTTTAATGTTGAGTTTGGTATCGGTGTCAGGTAATATTTATGATAAATGTGATATATGTGAAAATTCTATGATTTTTTTTAATTACTTTCTGCTGCTGTTTTTTTTAATCAACATGTGGAATATATCTGGTCTAGTCAGAGTTATAAAAATATATTTTGCCCAGTCAGAGTTATGGAATATATCTGGTTTAATCAGTGTTGGAGAGTATGTCTGGTTTAATTAGTATTGCCAGTGTTTCTACTTCCAGTCACTGCTGTCAGTACCTCTGGTTTATTCAGCTAGATAAAGCATCTCTAAACCGGTTAGATATCGTAGAGAATATTAAATCAGTGTTGCAGTGTATCTGCAAGTTCCTCAGTGTTACTCAGTGCTGATCAGATATTACCATCAAAAGCAATGAAAATAATTAATCCGACTGTCGTCAACATCGCCAAATTCAATATTGGCTTTGTTTGATTCCCGGTTCAACACTGGTGGTGGAACCTCGAGGACTGGGTCTCGGCTTCAAAGAAGACTCAGGCACTGCGGAAAGACTGGTCTTGCGTGTGTGGTGAATAGCGCTTTCAAAGTCTTTGTTCGCTTTCCTTAAGGCACTTCTTATGTATGTTGAGTGGAAGGTGAGAGAAGAGTCTCGGAGGGTAGAGAAGGAGTGAAGAGGAGAATAGTGATAATTATGATGAGGGAGGGGGGAGGGGAGGGAGAGAAGAGGGAAGAGATAAGAATGATAATTATGGTTATAAGGAGAAACAAGAAGAGGAAGATAGAATAAGACTATGAAGATGGAAATAAGATAAACGGGGAGAGGCGGAGTGAGAGGGAAGGAGAAGATAATAGGAGGATGGGGAAGAGGAGGAGGTGGATAGGGGGAGTGGATAGGTGGGGGTGGAAAGGGGGGGAGGAGAAAAGTAGGAATGTAAGTAGGTAGTGAAGGAAGACACACAATGCACGTAAAAGGCACTTTATATGATGACAGTGCAGAGTCCATTTGTGGAGGCCATTGTGTCCTCTTGTCCTCTGTGCCTTTTTGTTCTCTGTGTCATCTTGTCCTCTGTGTCCTCTTGTGCCCTCTTGTCCTCGATGTCCTCTTGTTCTCTATGTCCTCTGTGTCCTCTGTCCTCAGTGTCCTCTTGTGTCCTTTTGTCCTCTGTCCCCAGTATTCTCTTGTGGCCTTTTGTCCTCTTGTCCTCTGTGTCTTCTTGTCCTCTGTCCTCTTGTCCTCTGTGTCCACTTGTCCTTTGTGTCCTCTCGTGCCTCTTTGTCCTCTGTGTCCTATTGTCCTCTGTGTCCTCTTGTGCCCTCTTGTCCTCTGTGTCTTCTTGACCTCTGTGTCCTCTGTGTGTTCTTGTCCTCTGTGTCCTCTTGTCTTCTGTGTCTTCTATGTCCACTAGTCTTCTGTGTCCTCTGGCTGAAGACAGCACAGTGTGACTGGTGACAGCACAGTGTGACTGATGACAGCACTGTGTGACTGATGACAGCACTGTGTGACTGATGACAGCACTGTGTGACTGATGACAGTACTGTGTGACTGATGACAGCACTGTGTGACTGGTGACAGCACTATGCTACTGGTGACAGCACAGTGTGACTGGTGACAGCACAGTGTGACTGGTGACAGCACTGTGTGACTGGTGACAGCACAGTGTGACTGGTGACAGCACTGTGCTACTGGTGACAGCACAGTGTGACTGGTGACAGCACTGTGTGACTGGTGACAGCACAGTGTGACTGGTGACAGCACAGTGTGACTGGTGACAGCACTGTGTGACTGGTGACAGCACAGTGTGGCTGGTGACAGCACAGTGTGACTGGTGACAGCGCAGTGTGACTGGTGACAGCACAGTGTGACTGGTGACAGCACTGTGTGACTGGTGACAGCACTGTGTGACTGGTGACAGCACTGTGTGACTGGTGACAGCACTGTGTGAGTGGTGACAGCACAGTGTGACTGGTGACAGCACAGTGTGACTGGTGACAGCACTGTGTGACTGGTGACAGTCCCTCAGCTGAGGGACTAACCACCACTTTTTCTCCAAGGATGAGGGACTGATTACACCATCGTTATTTCATTAATGCCTCTGCCTTAGTATTTGACTGAAGAAGTCTACTGTGTAAGCGAAACATTTCATCAATAAAGATACCCAACTGTTGCACATGTGTCTTAATCTTCAACTTTTCGGTCTTTTATACTATTTTCAATAATTCTTCTAGAGCCGTGTGGGTCGTTCAGTGCAAGGAGCGTTTGAAGGCTCGATCCTCAGTCAGTCATTCCTCACTTCTATTAAGCTTATGTTTTCTTCTTCATTGATTCGCACTGTTTTACTGAGTTAATATAGATGTTAATATAGATGTTAATATAGATGTTAATATAGATAGAGGTGTTTGAGGTTCATTAGTGTGACGTATGAAGGTGGAATATCGTCCAGGGTATCGGCTCATACTTGTGTATGAAATTTTGGAGGGGACAATGTAATTGATCTTTGCTTCATTAGGGTAATTGGGTGTGTGGGGGTTGGGGGTGGGGGGGTTGGGGGTTGGGGGTGGGGGGTTAGGGGTGGCTTGAAGATCGGGGTAAGAGCCAGGATTGCTTAAGCAAGATTAGGAAAGTGAAGGAGAGGTTGGGGTGTTGACGGGGCGGGAGTAGGGGTGTTGATGGGGAGGGGGAGGGGGTGTTGATGGGGCGGGGGTGGGGGTGTTGATGGGGCAGGGGTGGGGGTGTTGACGGGGCCGGGAGGGGGAGATGAAGACAAGACACGGTTGCTATTAATCTCATTTTTCTGGAAGGTAATTTTTTTTTTTTTTAGAAGCAACAAGACACCGCAAATTCTGGAGCCTCGTCCTGAGACGTGAAGCAAGTGATTTAAGGAAGGTGGAGATGATGGAACGAAGATGGAATGAAGGGAGGAAAAGGGAAAAGGAGACAAAAGGAATTAAGGGCGAATCATGGAGTATCGAGAGTGGAGGATAATCAGGTGGAGGTTCTGAGGAATACTCACCCATTAATTCGTTCGTCTACACGCAACCTATGGAGTTACTCCTATACACACGCACAACTACGAAGAACACACCCATATACCACGACGGTGAATACACTTACACATTGACGAATTCTAACGTTGCACCTGAAGCCTCACCTTTAAGTTTTGCCTGCATGTACTGCAGCATGGACGGGTTCTCGAGAAACTCCTCGATGCCTGAAGATCGTTTGTCAGCCTCGAACTGAGCGTAAGCCATTCTCTTCTTCTTCTGGCCCACTGAACGCGCGATGCTCTTGAAATACTCCCGCGTCAGGAAGTCATCCAGGTCCTTAGGATCTTCTCCTCTCTTCTCCCACCTGAAGTAGTCGCTGAAGGCTCTCTTCTTGCGGTCGGTAGCCAGCTGAGCCTGATAATGGGTGGAGACTGTGGTGGTTGGTTTAGCCTGAGGCGAGGATGTATTGCTTGAGTTTGTCGTAGTAGCCAGTGGAGTGGTGGTGGTGGGGGTGGCGCCAGTGTCTCTCTTCTTCCTGATCATGGGGTCCCTGGCGGCCATCTCCTGGGCGTCTCGTACCCTCCAGTATCTCCCTGCAGCAGATGTCAAAAAGTTCTTCAGCTTCTGGAGATGGTCTGAAGAGTCATCCATGTCATATGAGGAGGAGCTGCCGCCATACATGGCTTTCTTTTTCCTTATTGAGTCAATTGCATCGTAAAATTGCTCTGTGGGTGTAGGCATGAGAGTTTTGCGGCCTCCGTGTGCCTGGTCAAGTGCTTCGAAGTCGTGAGGGTCATCGAGAAAATCGGAATCGCGCTTTCCCATCTCGTACATGTAATTAAGGCGCTCGAGGTCAGAGTAAGGCATGTTGTTCAAGTGGTAGAGGTAGTCCTTTTTCCTCAAGGGCACGCGGCTGGGAGTCAGCTGCAACTGCTCAGGATTATATTCATCAGTGAAGTACCCGTCGTCTTCCATAAGAAGCTCTTTCTTATTGCGCTCCTGTTGTTGCTGGCGGTTCCTCTCTCTGAAGAGTGAAGGTGCTTGGTAATAGTCATCGTAATCCATAACCTCTTCTTCAACCTCTGGCAGGAGAACCTCGTCCTCGTAGTCGTACTGGGGTCTGTAGGACCTCTTTCGGTAGAGTGGGTATCGGTACCTGAGGAACAAGAAGAAAGAGGAATACATAGAATCATAGAGGTCAGAGTGAGAGTCAAGACTGTACCACACAAGACAATAAATGAACATAAGTTGGTTCGAAATATTTCATGTGTACGTGGGGTTCTAAACCTCTTTGGGTCATTCAGTGCAAGAGTTGAGGCTCGATCCTGTTTCCGTTAACCATGACACAAATCACCACAAACTATTAATTACCACATCACCATGCGCATCCATTACCACGGTACACTGCTGCAGCCCTTTAGAACCTACCCAAAAAGACCTGATAAAAACATGTCGGTTCTCTGAACCATTCATCTACAAACCTGTCAGACACTGCAACTTCTTGGGATCTTAATACTTGGGAATTCTTCGCTTGCCTAATTCTTGGGCACGACCTACTTCAACATTGAACAAATGTTACACGACCTATGACTGCTGCACCTCTCCTGCCAACGGTTTATAAGCTCCTTCTCAGCACGTATGCCGTATTCTATTCAAGATTGATGGACTGACCACATCGACTCAAGGTTGAGGGACTGATTACCTCATTCTCCTATTGTTCTTCAAGATTCTCCTTTGTATGGACTGATGAAGCCACTGTGTGGCGAAACGTTTCCTCAAAAAAGATACCCAAGAGTTGCACATGTGTCTAATTTATCAAAACTAAACTAGTTGCGATCCCTCGTGGAGAAGTCATTCTCGACTTGATAATGGTGCAGAGAGGATCGAAACGTCATCTAGCTTTCATCTGCATTACCACAGCACCATACACTATTCGTCATTTTTTGCCAGGAGTTGTTGTTCGACTTCCTTCACCTCAAGCTTAGCGCTTCCTCGTGATTATAATAGTATTGTGACTCGACTCATTGCAAACACCAGATGAATGCAATACCATGAAGCACCGGAATACCTTCATGAATGCTACCACTCAACACCACTAAACTAATTAGTTGACGGAGGCCCAAGCCTCCACTACTGGCGCTGAACACCCTACACGGGTTCACCGCATCACAGAAAATCAGGTGGAGAATATTCTTCGCCTGACTTCGTCACTATTCTCCCTATATATATACACCCATGTACTGTCCTCAGGTAGATCTGTTTGTGACTTGATAAATCCCACTGTGTGGGCGAAACGTAGTCAATAAAGGATCGCCTTATACTGCATTTGTGTGTAATTTTCCACTGTGACGATATTTTACACTGTTAATCTCCATCCTCCATATTTACATATGTTTCTTACCTGTGAATACCAGCCACGGGTCTGTAGTTAGAGTATGGGATGCTGGACTTAGCATTGCCTCTCTTGCGTCTTGCTAGGTCCCTGAGGGCGGGACCTAGGTCCTCCCCGTCCTCAGGGTTCCTAGGGAGGACTCCAGGGGCTGCAGCAGCCGCCACCCAACCCACCACCGCCAGCACCCACATCGGCAGGAAGTGCATCCTGCCACAGGAAGAGAGATTTCCTGTGAGGGAGAGAGAGAGAGAGATGGTGTTGAGTAACAGAAAACGATACTCATTGTGAAAGAGAATTGGAATGAGCTATATTCCCTCTATTATCTCATGAAATGTACAACAAAAAACGAAAAGAGGATTATAAGTTAAAATGTTGAATGTTAGAAACCTATTTACACTGCTAGAGAATCGAAAAATGTGTTAAATTCTCGCTGGTATCATAACAAAAAGAACAGAGAAAATATCGAGGCTTTGAAGGACAGGAAAATAAAGTCACTTGTGAATGGAAATGAAAAAAATGCCGCAGGTGAGAAGCACAGAGGAAAACAGAATTGTATTACACAGAATTATGCTATTTGTGAAAGAAGATAGGGCGAGGCTACCATGTGTTTCTTTCAAGTTCTCTTCTCACGCTCTCCTTCTCTTGATTTTCTTCCCCAAAAGCTCTCCTACATCTTTTCGACACGGATAGTTTTAACACAGAGAATGTCTTTTACCAAGGAGGGAGGTACCACAGGGCGACACAATTAAACAATTACACTCTAGACAAAATACCCGAGAGCTGCTCACTGCGTATGTAATGTGTGTCTAAACAAATCATGGTTATATGGGACTTTATCTCATTAAATCTCTTTATTAGCCTTCGGTGATGGTACACTGTGTGACGATGCCACTAATCGCACTGTGTTCCCTTCTGTTTCGATTTCGTATTGATTAGACTGATGGGGAAAAGCTATGAAGGTCTGTGTTGACCAGATTTTTCGTTGTACTGGCGTGTGGTTACGCAGATATGAAAAAAAAATCGGATTTCAAAGAACATTATTGGTAACTGAAGGATTTTTACTAGCAACAGCGGTGTATATACACCGAAAGGTGTGTATTAATTTTTTATAAACTGAGAGGTGTGTATATCAGTGCATATATATAAAGAGGTGTGTATTAGCTTATACATCCTCTGAGATATGTATATTTACGTGAATATACAGTAAAAGGTATATATTAATTTTTTATACACAGAGAGGTGTGACTCTCAGCTTATATACACTGAGAGGAGGTGTGACTCTCTCAATGTATATACACTCAGAGGAGGTGTGACTCAGTGTATATACACTGAGTCAACTTGCATCTATATTCAAGGGATTACAATATTCTTGACAATAGCAAGGAGGTGACTTGCAACCTCAGTGACCCAGATGTAGTCTAAATAACTTAAACCTAAATAACTAACGGGTTAACTAACCAGTTAACTAACCTTCCAACCAACTAATTAATCAGTCAACCAACCCACTAAGCAATAAATCAACCCACTAACTCCTCCATCCCAGGTCTCCCTCCTTGCTCCTGTGTTAATAGTGTAAATGTATGCAGCGCCGACACACGTGTCCTCGTAAAGGGGTAAACGGAGGCACAAGGGTCAAGGGGTAAAGGGAAAGGGGAAATGAGGTGGACCATTACCAAGGGGAGTGGAACTCTGGATGGCTATTGAGTGATCTGGGAGACTTAGATAATGTCTCTTTCCCTCCTCCTTGTCCTCGTTTCTCTCCTTCTCCCTTCTCTTTCCTCCACCTATTTTTTGGAGTCATTTAATGGGTCATTTTCCATCCTTTCCGTCCACACATTCCCTCTTATCTCTTCCCCGCCATCATTCCTGGTGGTAAGTCATCTAAACGGAGACGGAGGAGCGAGCCTACAACACCGCGGGTCATTAAGCACACAGATTTAGGTGGTTACATAAAGTATGACGAGAATTTACTGTTCATCCTTAACTCTCCCGTCTATCCTCTCCTCCTTCATTACTTTATTCTTTCATTTTCCTTCCCTCTCCTTGCTTACTTTTTTTCTTCCCTTATATTTCATCTTCCTCGAATTCCTTCTTACTCCTCCCTCTCCCCTCCCCCTCCCTCCTCCCCTTCCCCTTCCCTGGCTTGTCATTATAGGCACTCTCCGAGAAATCAATTCTAAAAGGCACGATTCAATTTTTGGGGGAGAGAGAGGCAGATGGTGCCGTAATTGACCCTATCATGTGTGTGTGTGTGTGTGTGTGTGTGTGTGTGTGTGTGTGTGTGTGTGTGTGTGGTGTACGTACTCACCTAGTTGAGCATACAAGGGTTGATCACCCTTCAATCCTCTCACACTATGGTCTCTATCGTGTCACTTTCAGGATCCGTTCATCTACTGAGCTGGCCACCAGTGTGACCATCCCTTCATAATTAAGTACACTTGTTACTGTCTTCTAGTGAGCACTAACCTCTCAGCAACTACTATTCCAGACTCCAAGATATACTAGAAACATCTGTTTATTTCCATGCATTCCCATGTACTCCCAAGTACTAACATACACTCACTTTTAATCCACGTACTTCCACGAGCTTCCATATGACTCATGTACTCACATGATCCATGTACTCTTATATTTTTCCATGTACTCTTATATTTTTCCATGTACTCTTATATTTTTCCATGTACTCTTATATTTTTCCATGTACTCTTATATTTTTCCATGTACTCTCTCACTTTACTTTTTATCGTTGTTCTTCGTCATTTATTTCTGTACATTTAGTGGCCCACTAAATGTTGGATGTAAGAAAGGGGAAATAGAGAGGAAGGGAAAGGTGAGGGAAGAAAGAATGAAGTGAGAAGGAGGATAATGAAAGTTTGCTGAGAGGTTATCAGGTTTCTGGTGTTCCAGGCTCCCTCCTACCAGTGGTCTGGTGTTCCAAGCTCCCTCCTACCATGATCTGGTGTTCCACGCTCCTTCCCACCAGTAATCTGGTGTTCCAGGCTCCCTCCCACCAGTGATCTGGTGTTCCAGGCTCCCTCTTACCAGTGGTCTGGTGTTCCACGCTCCCTCCCACCAGTGATCTGGTGTTCCAGGCTCCCTCTTACCAGTGATCTGGTGTTCCAGGCTCCCTCCTACCAGTGATCTAGTGTTCCAGGCTCCCTCCCACCAGTGATCTGGTGTTCCAGGATCCCTCTTACCAGTGGTCTGGTGTTCCAGGCTCCCTCCCACCAGTGATCTGGCGTTCCAGGCTCCCTCTTACCAGTGGTCTGGTGTTCCAGGCTCCCTCTTACCAGTGGTCTGATGTTCCAGGCTCCCTCCCACCAGTGATCTGGTGTTCCAGGCTCCCTCCCACCAGTGATCTGGCGTTCTAGGCTTCCACCCACCAGTGGTCTGGTGTTCCAGGCTCCCTCCCACCAGTGATCTGGTGTTCCAGGCTCCCTCCCACCAGTGATCTGGTGTTCCAGGATCCCTCCCACCACCAGTGATCTGGTGTTCCAGGCTCCCTCCCACCACCAGTGATCTGGTGTTCCAGGCTCCCTCCTACCGGTGATATGGTGTTCCAGGCTCCCTCCTACCAGTGATGTGGTGTTCCAAGCTCCCTCCTACCAGTGATCTGATGTTCCAGGCTCCCTCCCACCAGTGATCTGATGTTCCAGGCTCCCTCCCACCAGTGATCTGGTGTTCCAGGCTCCCTCCTACAAGTGGTCTGATGTTCCAGACTCCCTCCCACCAGTGGTCTGGTGTTCCAGGCTCCCTTCCACCAGTGATCTGGTGTTCCAGGCTCCCTCCTACCAGTGGTCTGGTGTTCCAGGCTCCCTCTTACCATTGGTCTGGTGTTCCAGGCTCCCTCTTACCAGTGGTCTGGTGTTCCAGGCTCCCTCCCACAAGTGGTCTGGTGTTCCAGGTTCCCTCCTACCAGTGATCTGGTGTTCCAGACTCCCTCCCACCAGTGATCTGGTGTTCCAGGCTCCCTTCCACCAGTGATCTGGTGTTCCAGGCTCCCTCCCACCAGTGCTCCAGTCAGCTCACTGTGCTAATGTTTGGGGAGCTTCTTCCTTCATTCCATCCTAATTATATTGGTGATAATTAGTAAAATAATGGAATTAATTAGGTTTTATTAGAGTAATTAGTTAGGTGTTACCTCCAGCACTTCACTCAGCCTCAGGTGATACCTCCAGCACCTCACTCAGTCTCAGGTGCTATCTCCAACACTTCACTCAGCATCAGGTGCTACCTCCAGCTCCTCACTCTGCCTCAGGTGCTACCTCCAGCACCTCACTCTGCCTCAGGTGCTACCTCCAGCACCTCATTCAGCCTCAGGTACTACCTCCAACACCTCACTCTGCCTCGGGTGCTACCTCCAGCACATCATTCAACCTCAGGTTCTACCTCCAGCACCTCACTCTGCTTCAAGTGCTACCTCCAGCACCTTCCTCAACCTCAGGAGCTACCTCAATCATCTCACTCTGACTCAGTTCCTACCGCCAGTCTTGGTCTCCTGCCGTTTGATGGTGGGTTCCCTAGTTTTAAATGTACCATGCATGTAGTCTTTATATTGACTGGTAATAGATATAGTTCTGGGGAGGGGAGTGACGGGTATGAGATTGTTGTGAGTGTTAAGGAAGTGAGGGTAGGTCTAGAGTTGGACCTACTAGAGGACGTGTGGTAGCTCCTGGCCTCGTCTCTCCCTTCCGATTTCACTCTTTTCTGGCTACATGAGCCCTGTCGTGCCTCTTCTTTAAGTTATGCGTGGATTCTGAGACTTGCCTCTCATTCTTCCTCCCTCTCCATTCTCAATTCCTCTCATTATTTTGTACCTCGTAATCATGTCACCTCTGGTTCTTCTGTCTTCTAGTGTCGTCAGGTTTAGCTCTTCTAGCCTCTCCTTATAGTTCGTACCCCTCAGCTTTGGGACTAGACTCGATGCAAACCTTTGCTCAAAACTGCTTTACCAGCTGCGGATTCCATGCTGGTGTTTGTTTGTGTGTGTGTGTACTCACCTAATTGTGGTTGCAGGGGTCGAGACTCGGCTCCTGGCCCCCCCTCTTCACTGACCGCTACTAGGTCCTCCCTCTCCCTGCTCCATGAGCTTCATCATACCTCGTCTTAAAACTATGTATAGTTCCTGCCTCCACTACATCGCTTGCCAGACTATTCCACTTCCTAACAACTCTGAGGCTGAAGAAATACTTTGACTCATCTGAGTCTTCAGCTTCCAATTGTGACCCCTTGTTTCTGTGTCCCATCTCTGGAACATCCTGTGTGTGTGTGTGTGTACTCACCTAGTTGTACTCACCTAGTTGAGGTTGCGGGGGTCGAGTCCGAGCTCCTGGCCCCGCCTCTTCACTGATCGCTACTAGGTCACTCTCCCTGAGCCGTGAGCTTTATCATACCTCTGCTTAAAGCTATGTATGGATCCTGCCTCCACTACATCGCTTCCCAAACTGTTCCACTTACTGACTACTCTGTGGCTGAAGAAATACTTCCTAACATCCCTGTGATTCATCTGTGTCTTCAGCTTCCAACTGTGTCCCCTTGTTACTGTGTCCAATCTCTGGAACATCCTGTCTTTGTCCACCTTGTCAATTCCTCTCAGTATTTTGTATGTCGTTATCATGTCCCCCCTATCTCTCCTGTCCTCCAGTGTCGTCAGGTTGATTTCCCTTAACCTCTCCTCGTAGGACATACCTCTTAGCTCTGGGACTAGTCTTGTTGCAAACCTTTGCACTTTCTCTAGTTTCTTTACGTGCTTGGCTAGGTGTGGGTTCCAAACTGGTGCCGCATACTCCAATATGGGCCTAACGTATACGGTGTACAGGGTCCTGAACGATTCCTTATTAAGATGTCGGAATGCTGTTCTGAGGTTTGCTAGGCGCCCATATGCTGCAGCAGTTATTTGGTTGATGTGCGCTTCAGGAGATGTGCCTGGTGTTATACTCACCCCAAGATCTTTTTCCTTGAGTGAGGTTTGTAGTCTCTGACCCCCTAGACTGTACTCCGTCTGCGGCCTTCTTTGCCCTTCCCCAATCTTCATGACTTTGCACTTGGTGGGATTGAACTCCAGGAGCCAATTGCTGGACCAGGTCTGCAGCCTGTCCAGATCCCTTTGTAGTTCTGCCTGGTCTTCGATCGAGTGTATTCTTCTCATCAACTTCACGTCATCTGCAAACAGGGACACCTCAGAGTCTATTCCTTCCGTCATGTCGTTCACAAATACCAGAAACAGCACTGGTCCTAGGACTGACCCCTGCGGGACCCCGCTGGTCACAGGTGCCCACTCTGACACCTCGCCACGTACCATGACTCGCTGCTGTCTTCCTGACAAGTATTCCCTGATCCATTGTAGTGCCTTCCCTGTTATCCCTGCTTGGTCCTCCAGTTTTTGCACCAATCTCTTGTGTGGAACTGTGTCAAACGCCTTCTTGCAGTCCAAGAAAATGCAATCCACCCACCCCTCTCTCTCTTGTCTTACTGCTGTCACCATGTCATAGAACTCCAGTAGGTTTGTGACACAGGATTTCCCGTCCCTGTGTGTGTGTGTGTGTGTGTGTGTGTGTGTGTGTGTGTGTGTGTGTGTGTGTGTGTGTGTGTGAGTGTGTGTGTGTGTGTGTGAATGTGTACTCACCTAATTGTGGTTGCAGGGATCGAGACTCAGCTCCTGGCTCCGCCTCTTCACTGATAGCTGCTAGGTCCTCTCTCTCTCTCTCTCTCTCTCTCTTTCTCTCTGCTCCCTGAGCTTTGTCATACCTCGTCTTAAAGCTCTGTATGGTTCCTGCCTCCACTGCATCACTTGCGAGACTATTCCACTTCCTGACGACTCTATAACTGAAGAAGTACTTCCCAACATTCCTTTGACTCCTCTGAGTCTTCAGCATCCAGTTGTGACCCTTTGTTTTTGTGTCCCCTCTCTGGAACATCCTGTCTCTGTCCACCTTATGTATTCCACGCAGTATTTTGTATGTCGTTATCATGTCTTCCCTGACCCTCCTGTCTTTCATCGTCGTCAGGCCGATTTCCCTCAAACTTTCTTCGTAGGACATTTCCCTGAGCTCCGGAACTAACCTTGTTGCAAACCTCTGCACTTCCTCTAATTTCTTGACGTGTTGGACCAGGTGTGGGTTCCAAACTGGTGCTGCATACTCCAGTATGGGACTGACGTACACAGTATTCAGTGTCTTGAACGGCTCCTTACTTAGGTAACGGAACGCTATTCTCAGGTATGCTAGGCGCCCATATGCTGCAGCAGTTATTTGGTTGATGTGTGCTTCCGGAGACGTGCTTGGTGTTATGCTCACCCCAAGATCTTTCTCCTTGAGTGAGGTTTGCAGCCTTTGGCCAGCTAGCCTATACTCTGTCTGCGGTCTTCTTTGTCCTTCCCCAATCATCATGACTTTGCATTTGGCATGGTTGAATTCGAGAAGCCAGTTGCTAGACCACGTGTTCAGTCTCTCCAGGTCTCTTTGAAGTCCTGCCTGATCCTCATCTGATTTAATTCTCCTCATTAACTTCCCATCATCTGCGAACAGGGACACTTCTGAGTCTATCCCTTCCATCATGTCGTTTACATATACCAAAAATAGCACTAGTCCTAGGACTGACCCTTGTGGTACCCCGCTCGTCACAAGCGCCCACTGTGATACCTCATCACGTACCACGACTCGTTGTTGCCTCCCTATCAGGTATTCTCTTATCCATTGCAGTGCCCTCCCTGTTATATCCGCCTGATTCTCCAGCTTCTGCACTAATCTCATGTGAGGAACTGTATCCAAGGCCTTCCTGCAGTCCAGGAAAATGCAATCAACCCACCCCTCTCTCCCTCGTGTCTTACTTATGTTACCTTGTCATAAAACTCCAGAAGGTTTGTGACACAGGATTTGCCTTCCATAAATCCGTGCTGGTTGTCGTTTATAAGCTTGTTCCGTTCCAGGTGCTCCACCACTCTCCTCCTGATAATCTTCTTCATGATTTTGCATACTATACACGTCAGATACACTGGTCTATAGTTTACTGCCTCGTTTCTGTCTCCTTTCTTAAAAATGAGGACTACATTTGCCGTCTTCCATACCTCAGGTAGTTGCCCAGTTTCAAAGGATGTGTTGAAGATTGTGGTTAGTGGCACACACAGCGTCTCTTCTTGTGTGTGTGTGTGTGTGTGTGTGTGTGTGTGTGTGTGTGTGTGTGTGTGTGTGTGTGTGTGCGTGTGTGTGTGTGTGTGTGTGTGTGTGTGTAGTATGTGTGTGTGTGTGGGTGTGTGTGCGTGTACTCACCTATTTGTACTCGCCTAGTTGAGGTTGCAGGGGTCGAGTCCTAGCTTCTGGCCCCGCCTCTTCTCTGGTCGCTACTAGGTAACTCTCCCTGAACCGTGAGCTTTATCATACCTCTGCTTAAAGCTATGTATGGATTCTGCCTCCACTACATCGCTTCCCAAACTATTCCACTTCCTGACTACTCTGTGGCTGAAGAAATATTTCCTAACATCCCTGTGATTCATCTGTATCTTCAGCTTCCAACTGTGTCCCCTTGTTGCTGTGCCCCATCTCTGGAACATCCTGTCTTTGTCCACCTTGTCAATTCCTCAGTATTTTGTATGTCGTTATCATATCCCCCCTATCTCTCCTGTCCTCCAGTGTCGTCAGGTCGATGTCCCTTAACCTCTCCTCGTAGGACATACCTCTTAGCTCTGGGACTAGTCTTGTTGCAAACCTTTGCACTTTCTCTAGTTTCTTTACGTGCTTGGCTAGGTGTGTGTGTGTGTGTGTGCTAGAATGAGGACCGTGCACATTCTTTCCATGTCTCCCATGCATGGGACAGGTCACCCTGAGAGATGGAAATTCCCGAGTGACAGAAACTCCAGCTCTGCTGGAACGAAGCCTTTGAAGCTGTCGTAGCTGATGAAGCTTTAATGGAATACCTGATGATACCTTCACTGTCCTGCTAAAGTCTGCCAGCCCAGGTTAACACATCTTAGCACTGAGACCCATCCTGTGTGATGGAATATGAGAGAAAAACCTAACTGGCTTTTGTTCCCACTGTGTAACTATCATACAGACAAGTGTACCACCACACTGCTGATGCAGTCAGTATTTTTAAATAAAATCCTAACAGACCTTCTTCACGTTTCTTCTCCCTTCTTCTCGCTCACCACAAACCCCCATCATCCCACCTTTCCTCAGCCTTACCGACCCTCACAAAGCGTTCTCCAAGCTACTAAGACTTTCTAAGTTATCGTTATCGCCTACAGTGCAGTGTATCACCGCCCTCGCACCTCGCTTGTGGAGCCTCCCTGGGCCTGACAACAATACCTGCCGCCCACACACCCTAATTTCCCCACTCCCCCTCTCGTCAACGACCTCCCCTCCACCTCCTCTCGCCTACGACCTCTCCTTTCGTCTCCCTGGGGACCCCCACCAGGCGTGAAGACTGGTTCTGTTGATGACAGCTTCTGGAACATCCATCTTCCAGAGTCTCCCATCAACATTGGTCCATTTTTCGTCTTGACGTCTCATTTTCTCTGTATTATTTTTAAGTAATTAAGAAAGGTTGCCAAGGATTGCAAAGTAAAAAAAATTTAGTAATTTACGTCAGAAAGTATATTGGCTAATAAGTTATCAAGTACGTAAATGGAATCTAACTCTCTTTCGTGGGATAATAATTTAACTCTTACTTGCAACAAAATTCGTTTCCTGTTATTTATAAGTATTGAGACCATCAAATTAACATAAATGAAGGTAAGCTTTTTAGTGGTTCCGTTTTCTATGTCTCGTGCCACTTCCCGTTTTCTTTGTGTCATATGTCGCCACTTCCCGTTTTCTTTGTGTCATATGTCGCCACTTCCCGTTTTCTGTTAAACACGACAGTGTCGCGAGATTAACCACACGACAGTGTTACCAGATCACCACACAACAGGGTTGCTAGATTATCACACGACAGTGTTGCCAGATCAATACACGACAGAGTGCCAGATCACCACGCGACAGTGTTGCCAGATCACCACACAACAGTGTTTCCAGATCACAACCCGACAGTGTTGCCATATCACCAGACGACAATGTTATCAGATCACCATACCACAGTGTTGCCAGATCAGACTGATATGAATAAAAAAATAAGCATCACATATTTTCATGTCTATTTTAAAAGTTTGAACTGTGGCAACGTGTGTATGGTTGCTGACGTCATCACTCAGACGATTGATGACGTACATAAATTTGACGCTAATTACCGCAGGAATTCAGAATTCGTGCAGTTATCGACGTTTTAATTACGAATATTAAAACACATACGATTTTTATTGTTTTTTTTCTGGGTTTTTTAGTAACCCGCCAGAGGTGTATGTCTCTTGTTGTATATACACTGTGTATGTCTCTTGTTGTATATACACTGTGTATGTCTCTTGTTGTATATACACTGTGTATGTCTCTTGTTGTAGATACACTGTGCATGTCTCTTGCTGTATATACACTGTGTATGTCTCTTGTTGTAGATACACTGTGTATGTCTCTTGTTGTATATACACTGTGTATGTCTCTTGTTGTATATACACTGTGTATGTCTCTTGTTGTATATACACTGTGTATGTCTCTTGTTGTATATACACTGTGTATGTCTCTTGTTGTATATACACTGTGTATGTCTTTTGTTGTATATACACTGTGTATGTCTCTTGTTGTATATACACTGTGTATGTCTCTTGTATATACACTGTGTATGTCTCTTGTTGTATATACACTGTGTATGTCTCTTGTTGTATATACACTGTGTATGTCTCTTGTTGTATATACACTGTGTATGTCTTTTGTTGTATATACACTGTGTATGTCTCTTGTTGTATATACACTGTGTATGTCTCTTGTTGTATATACACTGTGTATGTCTCTTGTTGTATATACACTGTGTATGTCTCTTGTTGTATATACACTGTGTATGTCTCTTGTTGTATATGCACTGTGTATGTCTCTTGTTGTATATGCACTGTGTATGTCTCTTGTATATACACTGTGTATGTCTCTTGTTGTATATGCACTGTGTATGTCTCTTGTTGTATATACACTATGTATGTCTCTTGTATATACACTGTGTATGTCTCTTGTTGTATATGCACTGTGTATGTCTCTTGTTGTATATACACTGTGTATGTCTCTTGTATATACACTGTGTATGTCTCTTGTTGTATATGCACTGTGTATGTCTCTTGTTGTATATACACTGTGTATGTCTCTTGTATATACACTGTGTATGTCTCTTGTTGTATATACACTGTGTATGTCTCTTGTTGTATATGCACTGTGTATGTCTCTTGTTGTATATGCACTGTGTATGTCTCTTGTATATACACTGTGTATGTCTCTTGTTGTATATACACTGTGTATGTCTCTTGTTGTATATGCACTGTGTATGTCTCTTGTTGCATATGCACTGTGTATGTCTCTTGTTGTATATACACTGTGTATGTCTCTTGTATATACACTGTGTATGTCTCTTGTTGTATATACACTGTGTATGTCTCTTGTTGTATATATACTGTGTATGTCGCTTGTATATACACTTAAAGGGATACACATACATTTATATATATATATATATATATATATATATATATATATATATATATATATATATATATATATAAACACTGATCTCTGGCTGAAGGAGACTCGAACCTATGAACCTTGGAACAAGGTACGCAGTGCTATACCAAACTCACCACACTGGACCAATACCTTGGCGTTCAGCTTGCACTAGACTTTGATCCAAGGCAGCCAGCTTTCAGGGAGAAGGCTTACAGCTTTTCATCTCATCCCCTGCATGCATCAGCCTTACTAGAGATTTTAACAATGCAAGGAATTCGCGAGAGCATGCGAAATATACACAAACACTGATCTCTGTAAAAGCTGTAAGCCTTCTCCCTGAAAACTGGCTGCCTTGGATCAAAGTCTAGCGCAAGCTGGACGCCAAGGTATTGGTACAGTGTGGTGAGTTTGGTATAGCACTGAGTACCTTGTTCCAAGGTTCGTAGGTTCGAGTCTCTTTCAGCCAGAGATCAGTGTTTGTGTATATTTCGCCTGCTCTTGCGAATTCCTTGGATATATATATATATATATATATATATATATATATATATATATATATATATATATATATATATATATATTCAACGCTCTTATATACGTCAAATATTTTTACCTCTGGGATCTTCTTATCGTAAGATACAAGACACTTTGCATTAACAAAGGGAACTTACAGTTATCTACGGCAACATGAAGAAATAAATACATTCAACGTTGTCTGAGAATAATCACCTTAAATTTGGAGAAACATTAAGGAAATTACCTGAACTTTGGTAGGAAATTGGACGATATTAAGAGACCTGGGAACGATATCGACTCCCGTTATCAAAATTATTTTATTGGATTTACATGTGATATTATTGGCATGCCAAGACGAGGGTAGTTATGTTGAGTGAGTTACCTTGTTGTGTGTGTGTGTGTGTGTGTGTGTGTGTGTGTGTGTGTGTGTGTGTGTGTGTGTGTGTGTGTGTGTGTATGTGTGTGTGTGTGAGTGTGTGTGTGTGTGTGTGTGTGTGTGTGTGTGTGTGTGTGTGTGTGTGTGTGTGTGTGTGTGTGTGCTCACCTAATTGTACTCACCTAATTGTGGTTGCAGGGGTCGAGACTTAGCTCCTGGCCCCGCCTCTTCACTGATCGCTACTGGGTCCTCTCTCTCTCTCTGCTTCCTGAGCTTTGTCATACCTCTTCTTAAAACTATGTATGGTTCCTGCCCCCACTACTTCACTTGCTAGGCTATTTCATTTGCTGACAACTCTATGACTGAAGAAATACTTCCTAACGTCCCTGTGACTCGTCTGAGTCTTCAGCTTCCAGTTGTGACCCCTTGTCCCTGTGTTCCCTCTCTGGAACATCCTATCTCTGTCCACCTTGTCTATTCCCCGCAGTATCTTGTATGTCGTTATCATGTCTCCCCTGACCCTTCTGTCCTCCAGTGTCGTCAGTCCGATTTCCCTTAACCTTTCCTCGTACGACATTCCCTTGAGCTCTGGGACTAGCCTTGTTGCAAACCTTTGTACTTTCTCTAACTTCTTGACGTGCTTGACCAGGTATGGGTTCCAGACTGGTGCTGCATACTCCAGTATGGGCCTAACATACACAGTGTACAGTGTCTTGAACGATTCCTTATTAAGGTATCGGAACGCTATTCTCAGGTTTGCCAGGCGCCCGTATGCTGCAGCTGTTATTTGGTTGATGTGTGCCTTCGGTGATGTGCTCGGTGTTATGGTCACCCCCAAGGTCTTTCTCCCTGAGTGAGGTCTGTAGTCTTTGTCCACCTAGCCTATACTCTGTCTGCGGTCTTCTTTGCCCCTCCCCAATCTTCATGACTTTGCATTTGGCTGGATTGAATTCGAGAAGCCAGTTACTGGACCACATGTCCAGCCTGTCCAGGTCTCTTTGCAGTCCTGCCTCATCCTCGTCCGATTTGATTCTTCTCATCAACTTCACGTCATCTGCGAACAGGGACACTTCAGAGTCTATTCCTTCCATCATGTCGTTCACATATATCAAAAATAGCACTGGTCCTAGAACTGACCCCTGTGGGACCCCGCTCGTAACAGGCGCCCACTGTGATACCTCTTCAAGTACCATGACTCGTTGCTGCCTCCCTGTCAGGTATTCCCTTATCCATTGCAGTGCCCTCCCTTTTACATGCGCCTGATCCTCCAGCTTCTGCACTAATCTCTTGAGGGGAACTGTGTCAAAGGCCTTCCTGCAGTCTAGGAAAACGCAATCTACCCCCTCCCCTCTCTCTCTCGTGTCTTACTTCTGTTACCTTGTCATAAAACTCCAGGAGGTTTGTGATATAAGATTTGCCTTCCATGAACCCATGCTGGTTTTCATTTATAATCTTGTTCCTTTCCAGGTGTTCGACCACTCTCCTCCTGATAATCTTCTCCATGACTTTGCACACAATACATGTCAGAGACACAGGTCTGTAGTTTAGTGCCTCGTTTCTGTTTCCTTTCTTAAATATAGGGATTACATTAGCTGTCTTCCATTTCTCAGGTAGTTGCCCAGTTTCAAGGGATGTGTTGAAGATTGTGGTTAGAGGCACGCACAGCATCTCTGCTCCTTCTCTAAGGACCCATGGGGAGATGTTGTCCGGTCCCATCGCCTTTGAGGTGTCAAGGTCACTTAAGAGCTTCTTCACCTCCTCCTCAGTTGTTCGCATGTCATCCAACACTTGTTGGTATATTCCCTCTTGATGTTCCCTTCTGTGCTGTCTTCCCACAGCCCTTCCTGTCTCTACTGTAAAAACTTCCTTAAATCTCCTGTTCAGCTCCTCACATACCTCCTGATCATTTCTTGTGAGTTCTCCACCTTCTGTTCTTAATCTGATCACCTGGTCTTTGTCTGTTGTCTTCCTCCTGGTGTGGCTATACAACAGTTTCGGGTCAGTCTTGATTCTCGATGCTATGTCATTTTCATACTGTCGCTGGGCCTCCCTCCTTACTTGTGCGTACTTATTCCTGGCTCTGCGACTGATCTCCCTATTTTCGTGTGTTCTCTGCCTTCTGTACTTTCTCCATTCTCTATTGCACTTTGTTTTTGCCTCCTTACACCGTCGGGTAAACCAGGGGCTCGTTCTGGTCTTCCCGTTGTTACTGTTGCCCTTGGGAATAAACCTTTCCACTGCCTCCTTGCGTTTTGTTGTTACACATTCCATCATTTCATTTACTGGCTTTCCTGTCAGTTCTTTGTCCCACTGGACCTCCCGCAGGAAGTTCTTCAACCCTATGTAGTCCCCTCTTTTATAGTAAGGCTTTTCCCATTCAACTCCTGTTATTCTCTCCACTTGCAGCTCTACTATGTATTCAAAGCACAGAACCACGTGGTCGCTAGCTCCTAGGGGACTCTCGTACTTCATGTCCTCAATGTCTGAGCTGCCCAGGGTGAACACAAGGTCCAATCTTGCTGGTTCATCCTCCCCTCTCACTCTGGCAGTGTCCTTAACATGTTGGTGCATGAGGTTTTCCAGCACCACGTCCAACATCCTGGCTCTCCATGTTTCGGGACCCCCATGTGGCTCCAGGTTTTCCCAGTCAATCTCCCTGTGTGCAAAGAAAGGTATAAAATACCGACAATATGAAAGTTAAGACACATGTGCAACATCTGGATATCTTTATTGTAGTAGACGTTTCGCCATCCAGTGGCTTTATCAATACAGATTCTAGGACATAATAGGAAGACAGTAGAACTATATACAAAAGATGAGGTAATCAGTCCCTCGGCCTTGGAGTTAGTGTTCACAGCATCGTGGTGGAGGAGAGTCTGGAGCAAAGGCAAGAAGACTGGCGCTTTTTATAGGCGTCAGTGAATGGGACGGGCAGCAGACGAGGTCAGTCACTGGTAGGCGGGATTCCCCAGTGACTGACCTCGTCTGCTGCCCGTCCCATTCACTGACGCCTATAAAAAGCGCCAGTCTTCTTGCCTTTGCTCCAGACTCTCCTCCACCACGATGCTGTGAACACTAACTCCAAGGCCGAGGGACTGATTACCTCATCTTTTGTATATAGTTCTACTGTCTTCCTATTATGTCCTAGAATCTGTATTGATAAAGCCACTGGATGGCGAAACGTCTACTACAATAAAGATATCCAGATGTTGCACATGTGTCTTAACTTTCAATCTCCCTGTGGTTGAAATCCCCCATAACCAGCAACTTTGCTCTGCTGGAGTGAGCTCTTCTTGCCACCTCAGCAAGTGTGTCCACCATTGCTCTGTTGCTCTCTTCATATTCTTCTCTTGGCCTCCTGCAGTTCTGTGGTGGATTATACATCACTGCAATGACCACTTTGTGTTCCCCAGACTGAAGTGTACCTGCTATGTAGTCTCTTTCTCCCATCTCATCTATGCCTTCCAGTTTCTCGAATTTCCATCTGTTTTTTTACGAGCAGAGCAACCCCGCCTCCCCCTCTGCCCATTCTATCTTTCCTCATGATCTGGTATCCTGGTGGGAAGATTGCATCTGTTATTGTCTCCGTGAGTTTTGTTTCTGTAACTGCTATGATGTCTGGGGACTTCTCATTGATTCTTTCTTGCCATTCCTCATGTTTATTCGTTAATCCATCTGCATTTGTGTACCAAACTTTCAACTTCTGTTCTAATACTGTAACTGTGGTGCGGGGGGTGGAAACAGAGGGATCGATGTGTGATGGAACGTACTGGAACGTGTGTGTGTGTGTGTGTGTGTGTGTGTGTGTGTGTATGTGTGTGTATGTGTGTGTGTGTGTGTACTCACCTAGTTGAGGTTGCAGGGGTCGAGTCCAAGCTCCTGGCCCCGCCTCTTCACTGGTCGCTACTAGGTCACTCTGCCTGTACCGTGAGCTGTATCATACCTCTGCTTAAAGCTATGTATGGATCCTGCCTCCACTACTTCCCTTCCCAAACTATTCCACTTCCTGACTACTCTGTGTGTACTCACCTAATTGTACTCACCTAATTGTGGTTGCAGGGGTCGAGACTCAGCTCCTGGCCCCGCCTCTTCACTGATCGCTACTGGATCCTCTCTCTCTCTGCTTCCTGAGCTTTGTCATACCTCTTCTTAAAACTATGTATGGTTCCTGCCTCCACTACTTCACTTGCTAGGCTATTCCACTTGCTGACAACTCTATGACTGAAGAAATACTTCCTAACGTACCTGTGACTCGTCTGAGTCTTCAGCTTCCAGTTGTGACCCCTTGTCCCTGTGTCCCCTCTCTGGAACATCCTATCTCTGTCCACCTTGTCTATTCCCCGCAGTATCTTGTATGTCGTTATCATGTCTCCCCTGACCCTTCTGTCCTCCAGTGTCGTCAGTCCGATTTCCCTTAACCTTTCCTCGTACGACATTCCGTTGAGCTCTGGGACTAGCCTTGTTGCAAACCTTTGTACTTTCTCTAACTTCTTGACGTGCTTGACCAGGTGTGGGTTCCAGACTGGTGCTGCATACTCCAGTATGGGCCTAACATACACAGTGTACAGTGTGTGTGTGTGTGTGTGTGTGTGTGTGTGTGTGTGTGAGTGTGTGTGTACTCACCTATTTGTACTCACCTATTTGTGGTTGCAGGGGTCGAGTCATAGCTCCTGGCCCCGCCTCTTCACTGATTGCTACTAGGTCCTCTCTCTCCCTGCTGAGGTTGCAGGGGTCGAGTCCAAGCTCCTGGCCCCGCCTCTTCACTGGTCGCTACTAGGTCACTCTCCCTGTACCGTGAGCTGTATCATACCTCTGGTTAAAGCTATGTATGGATCCTGCCTCCACTACTTCGCTTCGCAAACTATTCCACTTCCTGACTACTCTGTGTGTTTGTGTTTGTGTGTGTGTGTGTGTGTCAGCATCAAGTGTGTGTAAGTGTAGGCGTTAAGAGTAGGTGAGTGAAAGTGGTAAAATCAGATGGGTGAAGGTAGTAAGAACAAGTGGATGAAAGTAGTAAGAACACGTGGGTGAAGGTGGTAAGAACAGGTGTGTGAAGGTGGTAAGAACAAGTGGATGAAAGTAGTAAGAACACGTGGGTGAAGGTGGTAAGAACAGGTGTGTGAAGGTGGTAAGAACAGGTGGGTGAAAGTGGTAAGAACAGGTGGGTGAAGGTGGTAAGAACAGGTGGGTGAAAGTGGTAAGAACAGGTGGGTGAAGGTGGTAACAACAGGTAGGTGAAGGTGGTAAGAACAAGTGGATGAAGGTGGTAAGAACAGGTGGGTGAAGGTGGTAAGAACAGGTGTGTGAAGGTGGTAAGAACAGGTGGGGGAAAGTGGTAAGAACAGGTGGGTGAAGGTGGTAAGAACAGGTGGGTGAAAGTGGTAAGAACAGGTGGGTGAAGGTGGTAAGAACAGGTGGGTGAAGGTGGCAAGAACAGGTGGGTGAAGGTGGTAACAACAGGTAGGTGAAGGTGGTAAGAACAAGTGGATGAAGGTGGTAAGAACAGGTGGGTGAAGGTGGTAAGAACAGGTGGGTGAAGGTGGTAAGAACAGGTGGATGAAGGTGGTAAGAACAGGTGGATGAAGGTGGTAAGAACAGGTGGGTGAAGGTGGTAAGAAGAGGTGGGTGAAGGTGGTAAGAACAGGTGGGTGAAAGTGGTAAGAACAGGTGGGTGAAGGTGGCAAGAAGAGGTGGGTGAAGGTGGTAAGAACAGGTGGGTGAAAGTGGTAAGAACAGGTGGGTGAAGGTGGTAAGAACTGGTGGGTGAAGGTGGTAAGAACAAGTGGATGAAGGTGGTAAGAACAGGTGGGTGAAGGTGGTAAGAACAGGTGGGTGAAGGTGGTAAGAACAGGTGGATGAAGGTGGTAAAAACAGGTGGATGAAGGTGGTAAGAACAGGTGGGTGAAGGTGGTAAGAAGAGGTGGGTGAAGGTGGTAAGAACAGGTGGGTGAAAGTGGTAAGAAGAGGTGGGTGAAGGTGGCAAGAAGAGGTGGGTGAAGGTGGTAAGAACAGGTGGGTGAAAGTGGTAAGAACAGATTGGTGAAGGTGGTAAGAACTGGTGGGTGAAGGTGGTAAGAAGAGGTGGATGAAGGTGGTAAGAACAGGTGGGTGAAAGTGGTAAGAACAGGTGGGTGAAGGTGGTAAGAACTGGTGGGTGAAGGTGGTAAGAACAAGTGGATGAAGGTGGTAAGAACAGGTGGGTGAAGGTGGTAAGAACTGGTGGGTGAAGGTGGTAAGAACAGGTGGGTGAGGGTGGTAAGAACTGGTGGATGAAGGTGGTAAGAACAAGTGGATGAAGGTGGTAAGAACAGGTGGGTGAAGGTGGTAAGAACAGGTGGGTGAAGGTGGTAAGAACAGGTGGATGAAGGTGGTAAGAACAGGTGGGTGAAGGTGGTAAGAACAGGTGGGTGAAGGTGGTAAGAACAGGTGGGTGAAGGTGGTAAGAACAGGTGGGTGAAGGTGGTAAGAACAGGTGGGTGAAGGTCGTAAGAACAGGTGGGTGAAAATGGTAAGAGCAGGTGGGTGAAGGTGGTAAGAACAAGTGGATGAAGGTGGTAAGAACAGGTTGGTGAAGGTGGTAAGAACAGGTGGGTGAAGGTGGTAAGAACAGGTTGGTGAAGGTGGTAAGAACAAGTGGATGAAGGTGGTAAGAACAGGTGGGTGAAGGTGGTAAGAACAGGTGGGTGAAGGTGGTAAGAACAGGTGGGTGAAGGTGGTAAGAACAGGTGGGTGAAGGTGGTAAGAACAGGTGGGTGAAGGTGGTAAGAACAGGTGGGTGAAGGTGGTAAGAACAGGTGGGTGAAGGTGGTAAGAACAAGTGGATGAAGGTGGTAAGAACAGGTGGGTGAAGGTGGTAAGAACAAGTGGATGAAGGTGGTAAGAACAGGTGGGTGAAGGTGGTAAGAACAAGTGGATGAAGGTGGTAAGAACAGGTTGGTGAAGGTGGTAAGAACAGGTGGGTGAAGGTGGTAAGAACAGGTGGATGAAGGTGGTAAGAACAGGTTGGTGAAGGTGGTAAGAACAAGTGGATGAAGGTGGTAAGAACAGGTGGGTGAAGGTGGTAAGAACAGGTGGGTGAAGGTGGTAAGAACAAGTGGATGAAGGTGGTAAGAACAGGTGGGTGAAGGTGGTAAGAACAGGTGGGTGAAGGTGGTAAGAACAAGTGGATGAAGGTGGTAAGAACAGGTGGGTGAAGGTGGTAAGAACAAGTGGATGAAGGTGGTAAGAACAGGTGGGTGAAGGTGGTAAGAACAAGTGGATGAAGGTGGTAAGAACAGGTGGGTGAAGGTGGTAAGAACAGGTGGGTGAAGGTGGTAAGAACAGGTGGGTGAAGGTGGTAACAACAGGTGGGTGAAGGTGGTAAGAACAAGTGGATGAAGGTGGCAAGAACAGGTGGGTGAAGGTGGTAAGAACAGGTGGGTGAATGTGGTAAGAACAGGTGGGTGAAGGTGGTAAGAACAGGTGGATGAAGGTGGTAAGAACAGGTTGGTGAAGGTGGTAAGAACAGGTGGGTGAAGGTGGTAAGAACAAGTGGATGAAGGTGGTAAGAACAGGTGGGTGAAGGTGGTAAGAACAGATGGATGAAGGTGGTAAGAACAAGTGGATGAAGGTGGTAAGAACAGGTGGGTGAAGGTGGTAAGAACAAGTGGATGAAGGTGGTAAGAACAGGTGGGTGAAGGTGGTAAGAACAGGTGGGTGAAGGTGGTAAGAACAAGTGGATGAAGGTGGTAAGAACAGGTGGGTGAAGGTGGTAAGAACAGGTGGATGAAGGTGGTAAGAACAAGTGGATGAAGGTGGTAAGAACAGGTGGATGAAGGTGGTAAGAACAGGTGGGTGAAGGTGGTAAGAACAGGTTGGTGAAGGTGGTAAGAACAGGTGGATGAAGGTGGTAAGAACAAGTGGATGAAGGTGGTGAGAACAGGTGGGTGAAGGTGGTAAGAACAGGTGGGTGAAGGTGGTAAGAACAAGTGGATGAAGGTGGTAAGAACAGGTGGGTGAAGGTGGTAAGAACAGGTGGGTGAAGGTGGTAAGAACAGGTGGGTGAAGGTCGTAAGAACAGGTTGGTGAAAATGGTAAGAGCAGGTTGGTGAAGGTAGTAAGAACAAGTGGATGAAGGTGGTAAGAACAGGTGGGTGAAGGTGGTAAGAACAGGTGGGTGAAGGTGGTAAGAACAGGTGGGTGAAGGTGGTAAGAACAAGTGGATGAAGGTGGTAAGAACAGGTGGGTGAAGGTGGTAAGAGCAGGTGGGTGAAGGTGGTAAGAACAAGTGGATGAAGGTGGTAAGAACAGGTGGGTGAAGGTGGTAAGAACAGGTGGGTGAAGGTGGTAAGAACAAGTGGATGAAGGTGGTAAGAACAGGTGGGTGAAGGTGGTAAGAACAAGTGGATGAAGGTGGTAAGAACAGGTGGGTGAAGGTGGTAAGAACAGGTGGGTGAAGGTGGTAAGAACAAGTGGATGAAGGTGGTAAGAACAGGTGGGTGAAGGTGGTAAGAACAAGTGGATGAAGGTGGTAAGAACAGGTGGGTGAAGGTGGTAAGAACAGGTGGGTGAAGGTGGTAAGAACAGGTGGGTGAAGGTGGTAAGAACAAGTGGATGAAGGTGGTAAGAACAGGTGGGTGAAGGTGGTAAGAACAAGTGGATGAAGGTGGTAAGAACAGGTGGGTGAAGGTGGTAAGAACAGGTGGGTGAAGGTGGTAAGAACAAGTGGATGAAGGTGGTAAGAACAGGTGGGTGAAGGTGGTAAGAACAAGTGGATGAAGGTGGTAAGAACAGGTGGGTGAAGGTGGTAAGAACAGGTGGGTGAAGGTGGTAAGAACAAGTGGATGAAGGTGGTAAGAACAGGTGGGTGAAGGTGGTAAGAACAGGTGGGTGAAGGTGGTTATATATATATATATATATATATATACATATAAGTCTACATTTCCCAGATAACGCACAATAGTCTTCCCAGTACGACACTCGTGGTCCTCTCTGCCAGGCTTCCCTTATATCCTAATTACGAGGACGGCCCTTATTACCTCTCCTTGATTACCTCTCCTCGATTACCTCTCCTCGATTACTTCTCCTTGATTATCCGTGCTTTGCTACTGTACTTAATTACTCATTACCAATCCAAATCTGGTATCTACATGCCAAAAATTTGTAATTATTGTGGGTAGTAGAATAAGTGAAAAATCGTTGTAAGTTCCTCTCTCCTCCGTGCTGGCTATTTGTGTACAGAATCCATATTCCCTAAGTAAGCACAAACAGAAAGTTCAAAAGATTATTCCAGTCCAAGTTCCATCAGAAAGAATTGTGTAGAGACACTCTATTAGTTTTTTTTACGTATGGGGGGGGGTTAGAATGATAGTTCTAGACCTCTCGTGTTGCAATCAATACATCCAGATGATTTATTCACTGGAGTCTCTCTATTGAATACATCCTCTGGGATCGTATTGGCTCGGACATCCTCCATTTTTCTGGAACTTTGCAAGCTCCTGATGATGTGTTGATTGCAACACGATAGGCCTACAGCTATCATTCTACTCCCCCCGTGGTTGTTTTACATATTGTAAAATATTACATATATGTAGCAGTGAGACCCTTGTATGGTACACAGGCAATATAGATATACATGAAATTCGGATATAGATGAAAGACGAGATGGTGGTGACACTATTATAATCTGTTGTTTACAAAATATTCATGGGTGGGGGAAGTGTGATGTCTGTAACAGAAATGTCTGCGTGAGTTATGAGTCCAGAAGACTGGAAAGATTGACGATGTACTCCGTGGTTGGTGGCGGGACTCACAGGGAGCGTGAGAAACACAGGTCGCGTGAGACACACAGGGAACGTGAGACACACAGGGAAAGTGAGACACACAGGGGGAGTGAGACACACAGGGCGCGTGAGACACATGTGCAGCGTCGTAAGAGAAAATGAGAAAATAGATATGGAAGATTTCTCAGCCATATTAAGAGGGAGAATCGTAACTCCACAGTTGTAAAAAGAAGCAAAGGTCACAAGGCAAAGGTTACTAGACACATGTGTAACACCTGTGTATTTTTATTACAGAAGTGGATTCTTCAGTCCAATGCAAGCCAGTATAACAGAGGAAGCAGAAGATGTAGGTTTAAGGTGATCAGTCTCCTGTAAGTGTGTCTTATCACTCAATTTTTTGGGAATGTATGTCGTGTGTGTGTGTGTGTGTGTGTGTGACACACACACACACACACATACAAAGAGCGGATGATTAATATCCTTCAAAAAAAACGCGCATAAACATTAAGTTATTAAACGCTGCAAGTTTGCTGCTCCGCCATCAATTATTCTGATTTATTCAGTGTCAAGAAAGAAAAAACAGAAACCAGCGATAACGTTTCTGTTTTCAATGGTTTCGGAAGCCAGTTTCTTTTGGTTTCATTTGTTTGTGAAGTATTTATTGTAAGTTAGCCGGACTTGAGTCCTGGTGGTGCGAAGGACAGTACCAGCTCTCTGTAGGATGGGTGAGGATGTTGACAGTCCTGGAGCTCACAGGGATGTTAGGAAGTATTTCTTCAGCCATAGAGTTGTCAGGAAGTGGAACAATCTGGAGAGTGATGTAGTGGAGGAAGTATCCATACATAGATTTAAGAAGAGGTATGATTAAGCTCATGGAGCAGTGAGAGAGTGGACCTAGTAGTGACCAGCGAGGAGGCGGGGCCAGGAGCTATGACTTGACCCCTGCAACCACAACTAGGTGAGTACAATTATATGAGTACACATACACACGAGATTCAAAGAAGTGTTCACAGAGGAGACAGAAGGGACTCCAGAAAG
>NC_091292.1:101518590-101528938 GCF_038502225.1 Cherax quadricarinatus
GCATTAATCTCTTGTGTAGAACTGTGTCAAAAGACTTCTTACAGTCCAATGAAGTCTATCCACCCTTCTCTCTCCTGCCTTACTTCTGTTTGTGACACAGGATTTCTCCCCTCCCCTCCCTGAAACCGTGCTGATTATCGTGGATAGGCTCATTCACTTCTAGGCGATCCACCAGCTTTTTCCTGATAAACATCTCCATGACTCTGCATACTATACATGTCAATGACACAGGTCTGTAGTTTAATGCTACCTGCCTGTCTCCTTTCGTAAAGACTGGGTCTACATTTGCTGTCTTCCATACCTCAGGTGTTGCCTCGTTTCGATAGATGTGTTGAGGATTGTTGTTAATGGCACACACAGCATCTCTGCTCCCTCTCTCAGGACCCATGGAGAAATGTTGTCCGATCCCACCGTCTTTGAGGTATTTAGCTCACCTAGCAACCTCATCAGCTCCTCGGCTGTGTAGTGTGTCCAGCACTTGTTGGTGTACCCTACCATTCCTATCTACTGTAGTCTAATCTTTCTCCACTGAAAACACTTCCTTAAATCTCCTCTTTTACTTCTTGGTCATTTCTTGTGATCTCTCCTCCTTCCTTCTTCAGCCTGATTACCTGGTCCTTATCTGCTGGTTGCACAACAGCTTTGAATCACATTTGGCTTTCGATGCTATGTCATTCTTGTATTGCCATTGCGTGTGTGTGTGTGTGTACTCACCTAGTTGTACTCATCTAGTTGTGGTTGCAGGGGTCGAGTCATAGCTCCTGGCCCCGCCTCTTCACTGGCCGCTACTGGATGGATCCTGCCTCCACTACATCGCTTCCCAAACTATTCCACTTCCTGACTACTCTGTGGCTGAAGAAATACTTCCTGACATCCCTGTGATTTATCTGAGCCTTGTGTGTGTTTGTGTGTGTGTGCTTGTTTTTCCTCCTTTTCCGTCCTTTCCTTCTCTTCCTAATTAACACGTCCCCTTCTTTCCTTCTTTCCTTCCTTCCTTCCTTCCTTCCTTCCTTCCTTCCTTCCTTCCTTCCTTCCTTCCTTCCTTCTTTCCTTCCTTCCTTCCTCCCTTCCTTCCTTCCTCCCTTCCTTCCTTCCTTCTCTCCTCCCTTCCTTCCTTCATTTCCCCTTTGCCTCTTTTCTTTCCCTCCTGGTGTGCCCCTAGTGCCATCACTGGTGTGGCCCTCCCTCAGGGTTACATCACTGTGGTGTGGCTCTCCCTCTCCTCAGAGTTCCATCGCTAGTGTGGCCCTCCCTCCCTCAGGATGCTATCACTGGTGTGGCCCTCCCTCAGGGTGCCACATATTGGCTAGTTAGCTTCTTGGGTCAACTTTCCTGCGATTGGCAGCAACAACAACGAAGTCTCTGGCGAGCCAAGATGATTGCTTACCATCTGCAGGATGTGTTAGTATACCACAGTTCCTGTGGTCCAGGATGTGTTAGTATACCACAGTTCCTGTGATCCAGGATGTGGTAGTATACCACAGTTCCTGTGGTCCAGGATGTGGTAGTATACCACAGTTCCTGTGGTCCAGGATGTGTTAGTATACCACAGTTCCTGTGGTCCAGGATGTGGTAGTATACCACAGTTCCTGTGGTCCAGGATGTGTTAGTATACCACAGTTCCTGTGATCCAGGATGTGGTAGTATACCACAGTTCCTGTGGTCCAGGATATGGTAGTATACCACAGTTCCTGTGGTCCAGGATGTGGCAGTATACCACAGTTCCTGTGGTCCAGGATGTGGTAGTATACCACAGTTCCTGTGGTCCAGGATATGGTAGTATACCACAGTTCCTGTGGTCCAGGATGTGGTAGTATACCACAGTTCCTGTGGTCCAGGATACGGTAGTATACCACAGTTCCTGTGGTCCAGGATGTGTTAGTATACCACAGTTCCTGTGGTCCAGGATGTGGTAGTATACCACAGTTCCTGTGATCCAGGATGTGGTAGTATACCACAGTTCCTGTGATCCAGGATGTGGTAGTATACCACAGTTCCTGTGGTCCAGGATGTGGTAGTATACCACAGTTCCTGTGGTTCAGGATGTGGTAGTATACCACAGTTCCTGTGGTTCAGGATGTGGTAGTATACCACAGTTCCTGTGGTTCAGGATGTGGTAGTATACCACAGTTCCTGTGGTCCAGGATGTGGTAGTATACCACAGTTCCTGTGGTCCAGGATGTGGCAGTATACCAGAGTTCCTGTGATCCAGGATGTGGTAGTATATCACAGTTCCTGTGATCCAGGATGTGGTAGTATACCACAGTTCCTGTGATCCAAGATGTGGTAGTATACCACAGTTCCCGTGGTCCAGGATGTGTTAGTATACCACAGTTCCTGTGGTCCAGGATGTGTTAGTATACCACAGGTCCTGTGGTCCAGGATGTGGTAGTATACCACAGGTCCTGTGGTCCAGGATATGTTAGTATACCCACAGGTCCTGTGGTCCAGGATATGTTAGTATACCCACAGGTCCTGTGGTCCAGGATATGTTAGTATACCCACAGGTCTTGTGGTCCAGGATATGTTAGTATACCCACAGGTCCTGTGATCCAGGATGTTAATATACCCACTGGTCCTGAGGTTCAGTATTGCATGGTTCATATACTAGAAATTTCATGGTCAATATGTTACAGAATTTATGTGACAGAATTTTTCGCATATATTGGAAATTCTAGGATTCGTGTAATGGACATTAAATGCTCTAGATACCAGAATATTTATGATCGATATACTCGTAGGTCCATATGCTGGCTTTTCTGTGGTTCATGTACCAGATATGATGTGGTCCACTTACCACTCATTCTGTGGTCCATATACTGGTTAATCTGTTGTTCTTATATCAGTCATTCTGTGGGTCGTATACCAGTCATTCTGTGGTTCGTATACCAGTCATTCCGTGGTTCGCATACCAATCATTCTGTGGTTCGTATACCAGTCATTCTGCGGTTCGCATACCAGTCATTCTGTGGTTCGTATACGAGTCATTCTGTGGTTCGTATACCAGTCATTCTGTGGTTCGTATACCAGTCATTCTGTGGTTCGTATACCAGTCATTCTGTGGTTCGTATACCAGTCATTCTGTGGTCCACATAGCGATCGTGTTAAGTGCAGGTGTAAAAATACCCACATACTGTGGAATAAAGATACTTACAATGCCTAGGGCATTTAGTTACTAGACGTTTCGCTCACTGAGAGAAGAGAGTATAACCCAATACAGAGAATACAGAATATTTATGGTAAGTTAGTCAGGTGAGAAAGATATTAATACCTCAGAAACATGTGTTACATCTAGGTATTTTCATTTGCTGATGTTTCGCCCACCTGTGACTTCATCATCATTACACAATCAGGAGCAGGTGTTCAGTACCTCAGTCTTGATGAATCTGAAGCATGGTTAGGTTAGGTAAAGTTTGTCAGGAAACAGGACAAGTGTTTCCTGACGCGGGTCTTAGTTAGATGATGACCCACCGTTGGAGCTTTTGGTCATCTGACCGAGGCCTTCCGATGCCTTACCGGTCCACCCCTTTATAAATTGTGGTCAGTTATAACGATTTAGTTACCCAGGTGTTGCACGTGTGTTTGATTTATCAGCTTGTATATCAGTGGAATGAGCTGGGTACTGACAGCTGCTGTGATGACAGGTGCATGAGCATGTGTTACCTGCTGATGTAGTGTGTACCGGGGAACACACAGCTTGGCCAGTACTCATGTGATCCTTAAGGAACGCGTAAGTTCCTCCGTCTTCTAATAGCATGATCATTTTTCCACTATAATCTACCTTGTCCGTCATTACTATCGCATTTATTTTGTCTGTATCGTAAGGTGAAGTCCAGGATCTTTCATTAATTCATGGAATAACTTAAGAAATCTTTTAGGACAAATGTGTTGTCGAGGTTTGAGGTTTGCTCAGACCTCTGCAACACAGACCTTACGCAATCCTCACATGCGACGCCACACACACCTTCCTGGTCTCCAGACCTTACGCCATCCTCACATGCGACGCCACACACACCTTCCTGGTCTCCAGACCTTACGCCATCCTCACATGCGACGCCACACACACCTTCCTGGTCTCCAGACCTTACGCCATCCTCACATGCGACGCCACACACACCTTCCTAGTCTCCAGACCTTACGCCATCCTCACATGCGACGCCACACACACCTTCCTGGTCTCCAGACCTTACGCCATCCTCACATGCGACGCCACACACACCTTCCTGGTCTCCAGACCTTACGCCATCCTCACATGCGACGCCACACACACCTTCCTGGTCTCCAGACCTTACGCCATCCTCACATGCGACGCCACACACACCTTCCTGGTCTCCAGACCTTACGCCATCCTCACATGCGACGCCACACACACCTTCCTAGTCTCCAGACCTTACGCCATCCTCACATGCGACGCCACACACACCTTCCTGGTCTCCAGACCTTACGCCATCCTCACATGCGACGCCACACACACCTTCCTAGTCTCCAGACCTTACGCCATCCTCACATGCGACGCCACACACACCTTCCTAGTCTCCAGACCTTACGCCATCCTCACATGCGACGCCACACACACCTTCCTGGTCTCCATACCTTACGCCATCCTCACATGCGACGCCACACACACCTTCCTGGTCTCCAGACCTTACGCCATCCTCACATGCGACGCCACACACACCTTCCTGGTCTCCAGACCTTACGCCATCCTCACATGCGACGCCACACACACCTTCCTGGTCTCCAGAGTGTTAGATTGTCTCTTCTTAACTAAGTGCTTGATGGTGGACGAGGAGATAGTGGTTACATTGATTTTTGTGACCTCGCGAGTGCCTTGATGACATTTCTGGCCACCTCGCCAACAGGAAGAATGATGTTCCTGGCATGTGACTGTCCTTGTGTGGCTGTGTTGATGATGTCGTGTGGCTGTGTTGATGATGCCGTGTGGCCGTGTTGATGATGTTGTGTGTGGCCGTGCTGATGATGCCGTGTTGATGATGCTGAGTGGCCGTGTTGATGATGCCGTGTGGCCGTATTGATGATGCTGTGTGGCCGTGCTGATGATGCCGTGTTTATGATGCTGTGTGGCCGTGTTGATGATGCCGTGTGCCCGTGCTCATGATGCCGTGCAGCCGTGTTGATGAAGCCGTGTGGCCATGTTCATGATACTGTGCGACCGTGTTCATGATACCGTGTTGCCGTGTTCATGATACCGTGTAGCCGTGTTCATTATACCGTGTGGCCGTGTTCATGATACCGTGTGGCCGTGTTCATGATACCGTGTGGCCGTGTTCTGCAGTCACTAGAGAAGTGTGGGAAGACACTAAAAGCGTGTAAACATTTGGATCATGCGATCACATTCCTCTGTGGGCTGTAAATCCTCTGCGTTGTAAGGCAGAAAGAACTCAAGGAAAACATATCTGCAGGTCTATATATCATGGTATGAGTGCACGGTGAAGGTGGTTCTGGCCGAGCCTGCGTCCTTAAGAACAAATCTGATGGGTGGTGTTGCTCTATCAAACTTACCAATAATGATTTTACTGTCCAGACGTCTGGGAACTATAGCCAGAATATCGTCCGCATAACAGCCATCTAGGTTGATTTGGACCTGCTGTTCTCTTCCTTGGATCGAAGCTGAATGCTCTCCAATCTCTTGGGCGCTGTATAACCCCTATGGGTTAAGAGCCAAACATATATAATAATAATAATAATAATAGAAGAAGAAAAACTTTATAAAACTGGGATGCTTAAATGTGCGTGGATGTAGTGCGGATGACAAGAAACAGATGATTGCTGATGTTATGAATGAAAAGAAGTTGGATGTCCTGGCCCTAAGCGAAACAAAGCTGAAGGGGGTAGGAGAGTTTCAGTGGGGGGAAATAAATGGGATTAAATCTGGAGTATCTGAGAGAGTTAGAGCAAAGGAAGGGGTAGCAGTAATGTTAAATGATTAGTTATGGAAGGAGAAAAGAGAATATGAATGTGTAAATTCAAGAATTATGTGGATTAAAGTAAAGGTTGGATGCGAGAAGTGGGTCATAATAAGCGTGTATGCACCTGGAGAAGAGAGGAATGCAGAGGAGAGAGAGAGATTTTGGGAGATGTTAAGTGAATGTATAGGAGCCTTTGAACCAAGTGAGAGAGTAATTGTGGTAGGGGACCTGAATGCTAAAGTAGGAGAAACTTTTAGAGAGGGTGTGGTAGGTAAGTTTGGGGTGCCAGGTGTAAATGATAATGGGAGCCCTTTGATTGAACTTTGTATAGAAAGGGGTTTAGTTATAGGTAATACATATTTTAAGAAAAAGAGGATAAATAAGTATACAAGATATGATGTAGGGCGAAATGACAGTAGTTTGTTGGATTATGTATTGGTAGATAAAAGACTGTTGAGTAGACTTCAGGATGTACATGTTTATAGAGGGGCCACAGATATATCAGATCACTTTCTAGTTGTAGCTACACTGAGAGTAAAAGGTAGATGGGATACAAGGAGAATAGAAGCATCAGGGAAGAGAGAGGTGAAGGTTTATAAACTAAAGGAGGAGGCAGTTAGGGTAAGATATAAACAGCTATTGGAGGATAGATGGGCTAATGAGAGCATAGGCAATGGGGTCGAAGAGGTATGGGGTAGGTTTAAAAATGTAGTGTTAGAGTGTTCAGCAGAAGTTTGTGGTTACAGGAAAGTGGGTGCGGGAGGGAAGAGGAGCGATTGGTGGAATGATGATGTAAAGAGAGTAGTAAGGGAGAAAAAGTTAGCATATGAGAAGTTTTTACAAAGTAGAAGTGATGCAAGGAGGGAAGAGTATATGGAGAAAAAGAGAGAGGTTAAGAGAGTGGTGAAGCAATGTAAAAAGAGAGCAAATCAGAGAGTGGGTGAGATGTTATCAACAAATTTTGTTGAAAATAAGAAAAAGTTTTGGAGTGAGATTAACAAGTTAAGAAAGCCTAGAGAACAAATGGATTTGTCAGTTAAAAATAGGAGAGGAGAGTTATTAAATGGAGAGTTAGAGGTATTGGGAAGATGGAGGGAATATTTTGAGGAATTGTTAAATGTTGATGAAGATAGGGAAGCTGTGATTTCGTGTATAGGGCAAGGAGGAATAACATCTTGTAGGAGTGAGGAAGAGCCAGTTGTGAGTGTGGGGGAAGTTCGTGAGGCAGTAGGTAAAATGAAAGGGGGTAAGGCAGCCGGGATTGATGGGATAAAGATAGAAATGTTAAAAGCAGGTGGGGATATAGTTTTGGAGTGGTTGGTGCAATTATTTAATAAATGTATGGAAGAGGGTAAGGTACCTAGGGATTGGCAGAGAGCATGCATAGTTCCTTTGTATAAAGGCAAAGGGGATAAAAGAGAGTGCAAAAATTATAGGGGGATAAGTCTGCTGAGTATACCTGGTAAAGTGTATGGTAGAGTTATTATTGAAAGAATTAAGAGCAAGACGGAGAATAGGATAGCAGATGAACAAGGAGGCTTTAGGAAAGGTAGGGGGTGTGTGGACCAGGTGTTTACAGTGAAACATATAAGTGAACAGTATTTAGATAAGGCTAAAGAGGTCTTTGTGGCATTTATGGATTTGGAAAAGGCGTATGACAGGGTGGATAGGGGGACAATGTGGCAGATGTTGCAAGTGTATGGTGTAGGAGGTAGGTTACTGAAAGCAGTGAAGAGTTTTTACGAGGATAGTGAGGCTCAAGTTAGAGTATGTAGGAAAGAGGGAAATTATTTCCCAGTAAAAGTAGGCCTTAGACAAGGATGTGTGATGTCACCGTGGTTGTTTAATATATTTATAGATGGGGTTGTAAGAGAAGTAAATGCGAGGGTCTTGACAAGAGGCGTGGAGTTAAAAGATAAAGAATCACACACAAAGTGGGAGTTGTCACAGCTGCTCTTTGCTGATGACACTGTGCTCTTGGGAGATTCTGAAGAGAAGTTGCAGAGATTGGTGGATGAATTTGGTAGGGTGTGCAAAAGAAGAAAATTAAAGGTGAATACAGGAAAGAGTAAGGTTATGAGGATAACAAAAAGATTAGGTGATGAAAGATTGAATATCAGATTGGAGGGAGAGAGTATGGAGGAGGTGAATGTATTCAGATATTTGGGAGTGGACGTGTCAGCGGATGGGTCTATGAAAGATGAGGTGAATCATAGAATTGATGAGGGAAAAAGAGTGAGTGGTGCACTTAGGAGTCTGTGGAGACAAAGAACTTTGTCCTTGGAGGCAAAGAGGGGAATGTATGAGAGTATAGTTTTACCAACGCTCTTGTATGGGTGTGAAGCATGGGTGATGAATGTTGCAGCGAGGAGAAGGCTGGAGGCAGTGGAGATGTCATGTCTGAGGGCAATGTGTGGTGTGAATATAATGCAGAGAATTCGTAGATTCGAAGTTAGGAGGAGGTGCGGGATTACCAAAACTGTTGTCCAGAGGGCTGAGGAAGGGTTGTTGAGGTGGTTCGGACATGTAGAGAGAATGGAGCGAAACAGAATGACTTCAAGAGTGTATCAGTCTGTAGTGGAAGGAAGACGGGGTAGGGGTCGGCCTAGGAAAGGTTGGAGAGAGGGGGTAAAGGAGGTTTTGTGTGCGAGGGGCTTGGACTTCCAGCAGGTATGCATGAGCGTGTTTGATAGGAGTGAATGGAGACAAATGGTTTTTAATACTTGACGTGCTGTTGGAGTGTGAGCAAAGTAACATTTATGAAGGGATTCAGGGAAACCGGCAGGCCGGACTTGAGTCCTGGAGATGGGAAGTACAGTGCCTGCACTCTGAAGGAGGGGTGTTAATGTTGCAGTTTAAAAACTGTAGTGTAAAGTACCCTTCTGGCAAGACAGTGATGGAGTGAATGATGGTGAAAGTTTTTCTTTTTCGGGCCACCCTGCCTTGGTGGGAATCGGCCAGTGTGATAATAATAAAAAAATAATAATAATAATAATAATAATAATAATAATAATAATAATAATAATAATAATAATAATAATAATAAAAGTAATGCCGGTGGGAATGATAAATAGGATGACCCCAGTTTGTAAACTCTTGATAAAGAGGGTGGGCAGAGTAGTGCTGGTAGGGGAGACTATGAACAACACTAAACACTGTCTAGGGTTATTCCTCCCCTATTTGAAACAGCCGTAATTAACTTATAGCTGGATGAGGTCGATGAAATCAATCCTTAGCACCAGAAGATCTGTTATCACTTTGTTATGCAGAAGACTCTATTTGCTATGAACGGCAGTGGCAAGCGGACACCCAGATCTTCCTTAGACAGTTGTGAAAAATTTACTCCGGAGGACTGAACACGGTAAGAAATTAATGTACCTCACTCCCCAGCAGAGCCAGAGTCTCCTGACTGCATGAGTTACCCTACACCTATGAACCTAGCATTTCTCTCAGAGACAGTTTAAGAGACAGATAGTGCTTCACTCTCACGGTTTTACTGACTAAACATGTCTCGTAGCTGATGGGAACCATTATCAGTGATTCATCTCAAACTCTCAGGGAATCTCATTAATCAGACTAAAGGCGTCAGCGCCAGACAAAAGACACTGTATTAGACAAGTACTAGATCAACAATGATGTATATTGATACGATAACTAATACAAATGCATAACACCTGTGTCGCGTATGTCTTATTTATCAATAAGAAACTAGAAACTTATGATGCTAACACACCAACTATACAAGCAACAACACTGCTACGTAATACAATCTGTCACTTTTCAAACCACTATATTAACTTGTCCAAAGCTTCCTAAACTTCCTCTGAATCTCTATTTATTCGTCAAAGTCTTCCATGTAGACTATGAAAAACAAGGGACACAAAACTAATCCTTGTGGGGCACCACTTGAGACCGATCCCTCATTCCACTGAACCAACTCTATGTTTCTCCTCGGTCATCATTTATGGTACAAATTCTTAATACTGTAAATATCATTTCCATTGCAATTTATTCTTATTATTTTGAGTTATCTCCACCAGGACACCATAAACACGATAAACTCACATTACTTCTGGCCTGGTGTGTGTGTGTGTGTGTGTGTGTGTGTGTGTGTGTGTGTGTGTGTGTGTGTGTGTGTGTGTGTGTGTGTGTGTGTGTGTGTGTGTCTGCACCTTCCGACAATGCTCCTGTGAAGGCTTTATTTGATTAGCGTCTGGGGCTCTAACTCGGCCTGGCAGAGATGCAGCTGCAGGTGTTAGCGAGCAGAGTTATTAATTACTGTGAGTTAAGTTCACTTGTTCGGTCGTCTGCACGTGTGTATGTGTGTGTGTGTGTGTGTGTGTGTGTGTGTGTGTGTGTGTGTGTGTGTGTGTGTGTGTGTTCCAGTACCATAACACCTTAAATGGTCATACATTGGT
>NC_091292.1:101529038-101601538 GCF_038502225.1 Cherax quadricarinatus
CTCACTAAGGTGTTTGAGGAGGTAGATCATGGTAATGAATATGATATTGTGTATATGGACTTCAGTAAGGCTTTCGATAGAGTTCCACACCAGAGACTATTGAAGAAACTTAAGGCACAAGGAATAGGAAGAGAATTTTTTTCCTGGGTAGAGGCATGGTTGACAAATAGGCAGCAGAGAGTTTGCATAAATGGGGAGAAATCAGAATGGGGGCAGGTCACAAGCGGTGTTCCACAGGGGTCAGTGTTGGGTCCGTTGTTGTTCACAATCTACATAAACGACATAGATGAGGGAATAAATAGCGACATAAGCAAATTTGCTGATGACACCAAAATAGGCCGTCCAATTCATTCTAATGAGAACACTAGAGCACTCCAGGATGATTTGAATAGACTGATGCAATGGTCGGAGAAGTGGCAGATGCAGTTTAATATAGACAAATGTAAAGTTCTAAATGTTGGACAGGAAAATAACCATGCCACATATAAACTGAATAGTGTAGATCTTAATACTACTGATTGCGAAAAGGATTTAGGAGTTCTGGTTAGCAGTAATCTAAAACCAAGACAACAGTGCATTAGTGTTCGCAATAAAGCTAACAGAATTCATGGCTTCATATCTAGAAGTATAAATAATATAAGTCCTCAGGTTGTTCTTCAACTCTATATATCCTTGGTTAGGCCTCATTTAGATTATGCTGCACAGTTCTGGTCACCGTATTACAGAATGGATATAAATGCTCTGGAAAACGTACAGAGGAGGATGACAAAGATGATACCATGTATCAGAAATCTTGATAGGTAAGACACATAGGCAACAGTTAGGCAACTTTATTCCGAAACGTTTCGCCTACACAGTAGGCTTCTTCAGTCGAATACAGAAAGTAGGCAGGAACAGTAGAGATGTGAAGACGATGTAATCAGTCCATCACCCTTGAAGTCGAAGAATTTGAGGTTGTCAGTCCCTCAGCCTGGAGAAGTTCAGTTCCATAGCAGCATCATGGGATCTTGTTACAAAGAATTCTTCAACACTTGTTCAACCTTTGCACGAAGACCTACTTCGACTAGTGGATGGTACCACTATGACCCCACCTCCGCCTGCTTCACCTCACCTCACTACAGTATATAAGCCACGTCTACGGCCCTATGCTGTACATTCTACAAGATTGATGGACTGAACACATCGACTCTAGGCTGAGGGACTGATTACCTCATACTCCTCCTCTCCTTACGCCTTCCTCTTTGTATTGGACTGATGAAGCCACTGTGTGGCGAAACGTTTCCTGAATAAAGATTCCCATATGCTGCATGAGTGTCTCAATCTTCAAGACAGGACTCGCAGCAATGGTTTCAAGTTGGAAAAATTCAGATTCAGTAAGAATATAGGAAAGTACTGGTTTGGTAATAGAGTTGTGGATGAGTGGAACAAACTCCCGAGTACAGTTATTGAGGCTAAAACGTGTAGTTTTAAAAATAGGTTAGATAAATACATGAGTGGGTGTGGGTGGGTGTGAGTTGGACCTGACTAGCTTGTGCTACTAGGTCTGATGCCTTGCTCCTTCCTTAAGTGGAAGTGACCTGACTAGGTGGGCCATTGGGCTAATCCGGAGGGGAGACATGGACCTGCTTCGCATGGGTCGGTAGGTCTGCTGCGGTGTTCCTTCTTTCTTATGCTCTTATGAGTGGGTGTGAGTGAGTGTGAAATGGACCTGACTAGCTACTAGGTCGGACTCAGTGCTAATCCCTTAAGTGATGTGTCTGACCTCACTAGGTCAGGGCATTGGCTTAAGCCTGTGGGGAGAATTGGAGCTGCCTCGCATGGACCAGTGAGCCTGTTGCGGTGTTCCTTATTTCTTATGATCTTATATTCTTATGAGGGCAAATATTCTATTAGTGAGATGGATCTGTGAAGGACCTGCCTAGTATGGGCAAACAGGCCTGCTCCAGTGTTCCTCCTTTCTCATGTTCTTATGTTCTTATGTGAGAACCAGAGGTAGAGCTGTTCGTGAAAAAAAAACAACTCAATCTTGATACTGTTACAAAACCGTGAGAGGTTGAAGTCATCAAGAACCCCGTGATGAACCTGCCTGGACACTGAGGGAAGCAGCTGCCGCACTGTGCAACATTCTTGTACAGATCTTTAATGCATCACGAGCACTAAGGTGAAAAACCAGACTGGGTAAACTCCATTTTCCCGGTCTACTTGTAAACTCAATATTTATCAACAAGTTGTGGTACCTTGTACATACATGGTTTACAGTACCGACAAGGTGAAGTGTTAGACATGTACGACATTTGGATATTTGTAGATGTTTCGCCCTCTAGTGGCTTTATCAATACAGTACAAGGATATAATGTGAAGACTGTAGAGCTATATATAAAAGATGAGCTAATCAGTCCCTCAGCTGAGTGGCAAAGAGGTGGGGACATGAGCTGCAACTCAATCCCCTTCCACACACACACACACACACACACACACACACACACACACACACACACACACACACACACACAGTCAATTCGGTCTCAACTCATCAATTATCGGTTATTGGAATGTTCCTCCTAGAATTCCTTTCCATTTCAGAATTTCAGCGCTGGTAAAATTCGTTGTGATTCCAGTTATTTGTGAGATGAAAAAGATGGTCTCGGGAGCTGGATTGAAAAAGATTGAGGAAGTGGATGATAGAGGGGAGATAGAGGGAGAGGGGAAGATGGAAGGAGAGGGGAGAGAGGGGAAAAAAGGCGTGAGATATTGATTAAGTGATGAGAGATGTAAGGAAGACTATCTCACACACACACACACACACACACACACACACACACACACACACACATACACACACACACAACACACTCCACACCCACAGCACCGAACACCCCCAAACACCCCACACAAACACCCCCCACACACCCCACACAAACACCACCATACACCCCACACAAACACCCCCACACACCCCACACAAACACCACCACACACCCCACACAAACACCACCACACACACAACACACCGGTCTCTCCTCAGCTAATGCCCCACAGTATGGGATAGATCATCCTGAGAGATGGGACTCCCCAAGTGACAGTAACTTCAGCTCTGCTCTAAGCAAACCTTTGAAGCTGCCGTAGTTGATGAACCCTTGCTGGAATATCTGACGATATCCTCATTGTCCTACTGAAGCCTCCCAACTCAGGCTGACACTACTGAAGCCTCCCAGCTCAGGCTGACACTACTGAAGTCTCCCAGCTCAGGCTGACACTACTGAAGCCTCCAGCTCAGGCTGACACTACTGAAACCTCCCAGCTCAGGCTGACACTACTGAAGCCTCCTAGCTCAGGCTGACACTACTGAAGCCTCCCAGCTCAGGCTGACACTACTGAAGCCTCCCAGCTCAGGCTGACACTACTGAAGCCTCCCAGCTCAGGCTGACACTACTGAAGCCTCCTAGCTCAGGCTGACACTACTGAAGCCTCCCAGCTCAGGCTGACACTACTGAAGCCTCCCAGCTCAGGCTGACACTACTGAAGCCTCCCAGCTCAGGCTGACACTACTGAAGCCTCCCAGCTCAGGCTGACACTACTGAAGCCTCCTAGCTCAGGCTGACACTACTGAAGCCTCCCAGCTCAGGCTGACACTACTGAAGCCTCCCAGCTCAGGCTGACACTACTGAAGCCTCCCAGCTCAGGCTGACACTACTGAAGCCTCCCAGCTCAGGCTGACACTACTGAAGCCTCCTAGCTCAGGCTGACACTACTGAAGCCTCCCAGCTCAGGGTGACACTACTGAAGCCTCCCAGCTCAGGCTGACACTACTGAAGTCTCCCAGCTCAGGCTGACACTAATGAAGCCTCCCAGCTCAGGCTGACACTACTGAAGCCTCCCAGCTCAGGCTAACTCTACTGAAGCCTCCCAGCTCAGGCTAACTCTACTGAAGCCTCCCAGCTCAGGCTGACACTACTGAAGCCTCCCAGCTCAGGCTGGCACTACTGAAGCCTCCCAGCTCAGGCTGACACTACTGAAGCCTCCCAGCTCAGGCTGACACTACTGAAGCCTCCCAGCTCAGGCTGACACTACTGAAGCCTCCTAGCTCAGGCTGACACTACTGAAGCCTCCCAGCTCAGGCTGACACTACTGAAGCCTCCCAGCTCAGGCTGACACTACTGAAGCCTCCCAGCTCAGGCTGACACTACTGAAGCCTCCCAGCTCAGGCTGACACTACTGAAGCCTCCTAGCTCAGGCTGACACTACTGAAGCCTCCCAGCTCAGGCTGACACTACTGAAGCCTCCCAGCTCAGGCTGACAGTACTGAAGCCTCCCAGCTCAGGCTGACACTACTGAAGCCTCCCAGCTCAGGCTGACACTACTGAAGCCTCCTAGCTCAGGCTGACACTACTGAAGCCTCCCAGCTCAGGGTGACACTACTGAAGCCTCCCAGCTCAGGCTGACACTACTGAAGTCTCCCAGCTCAGGCTGACACTAATGAAGCCTCCCAGCTCAGGCTGACACTACTGAAGCCTCCCAGCTCAGGCTAACTCTACTGAAGCCTCCCAGCTCAGGCTAACTCTACTGAAGCCTCCCAGCTCAGGCTGACACTACTGAAGCCTCCCAGCTCAGGCTGGCACTACTGAAGCCTCCCAGCTCAGGCTGACACTACTGAAGCCTCCCAGCTCAGGCTGACACTACTGAAGCCTCCCAGCTCAGGCTGACACTACTGAAGCCTCCCAGCTCAGGCTGACACTACTGAAACCTCCTAGCTCAGGCTGACACTACTGAAGCCTCCCAGCTCAGGGTGACACTACTGAAGCCTCCCAGCTCAGGCTGGCACTACTGAAGCCTCCCAGCTCAGGCTGGCACTACTGAAGCCTCCCAGCTCAAACTGACACTACTGAAACCTCCCAGCTCAGGCTGACACTACTGAAGCCTCCCAGCTCAGGCTGACACTACTGAAGCCTCCCAGCTCAGGCTGGCACTACTGAAGCCTCCCAGCTCAAACTGACACTACTGAAACCTCCCAGCTCAGGCTGACACTAGTGAAGCCTCCCAGCTCAGGCTGACACTACTGAAGTCTCCCAGCTTAGGCTGACACTAATGAAGCCTCCCAGCTCAGGCTGACACTCCTGAAGCCTCCCAGCTCAGGCTAACTCTACTGAAGTTTCCCAGCTCAGGCTGACTCTACTGAAGCCTCCTAGCTCAGGCTGACACTACTGAAGCCTCCCAGCTCAGGCTGACACTGAAACCTCCCAGCTCAGGCTGACACTACTGAAGCCTCCCAGCTCAGGCTGACACTACTGAAGCCTAGTAGCTCAGACTGACACTACTGAAGCCTCCCAGCTCAGGGTGACACTACTGAAGCCTCCCAGCTCAGGCTGACACTACTGAAGCCTCCCAGCTCAGGCTGACACTACTGAAGCCTCCTAGCTCAGGATGACACTACTGAAGCCTCCCAGCTCAGGATGACACTACTGAAGCCTCCCAGCTCAGGCTGACACTACTGAAGCCTCCAGCTCAGGCTGACACTACTGAAGCCTCCAGCTCAGGCTGACACTACTGAAGCCTCCAGCTCAGGCTGACACTACTGAAGCCTCCCAGCTCAGGCTGACACTACTGAAGCCTCCAGCTCAGGCTGACACTACTGAAGCCTCCAGCTCAGGCTGACACTACTGAAGCCTCCAGCTCAGGCTGACACTACTGAAGCCTCCCAGCTCAGGCTGACACTACTGAAGCCTCCCAGCTCAGGCTGACACTACTGAAGCCTCCCAGCTCAGGCTGACACTACTGAAGCCTCCTAGCTCAGGCTGACACTACTGAAGCCTCCCAGCTCAAACTGACACTACTGAAACCTCCCAGCTCAGGTTGACACTACTGAAGCCTCCTAGCTCAAGGTGACACTACTGAAGCCTCCCAGCTCAGGCTGACACTACTGAAGCCTCCTAGCTCAGGGTGACACTACTGAAACCTCCCAGCTCAGGCTGACACTACTGAAGCCTCCCAGCTCAAACTGACACTACTGAAACCTCCCAGCTCAGGTTGACACTACTGAAACCTCCCAGCTCAGGTTGACACTACTGAAGCCTCCCAGCTCAGGTTGACACTACTGAAGCCTCCCAGCTCAGGCTGACACTACTGAAGCCTCCCAGCTCAGACTGGCACTACTGAAGCCTCCCAGCTCAGGCTGACACTACTGAAGGCTCCCAGCTCAAACTGACACTACTGAAACCTCCCAGCTCAGGTTGACAATACTGAAGCCTCCCAGCTCAGGCTGACACTACTGAAGCCTCCAGCTCAGGCTGACACTACTGAAGCCTCCAGCTCAGGCTGACACTACTGAAGCCTCCCAGCTCAGGCTGACACTACTGAAGCCTCCCAGCTCAGGGTGACACTACTGAAGCCTCCAGCTCAGGCTGACACTACTGAAGCCTCCAGCTCAGGCTGACACTACTGAAGCCTCCAGCTCAGGCTGACACTACTGAAGCCTCCTAGCTCAGGCTGACACTACTGAAGCCTCCCAGCTCAGGCTGACACTACTGAAGCCTCCAGCTCAGGCTGACACTACTGAAGCCTCCTAGCTCAGAGTGACACTACTGAAGCCTCTCAGCTCAGGCTGACACTACTGAAGCCTCCCAGCTCAGGCTGACACTACTGAAGCCTCCCAGCTCAGGCTGACACTACTGAAGCCTCCCAGCTCAGGCTGACACTACTGAAGCCTCCCAGCTCAGGCTGACACTACTGAAGCCTCCCAGCTCAGGCTGACACTACTGAAGCCTCCCAGCTCAGGCTGACACTACTGAAGCCTCCCAGCTCAGGCTGACACTACTGAAGCCTCCCAGCTCAGGCTGACACATTTCATCACCATGTAAGAGCCCCGTCCAGCCTGATGAAATATGGCAGTGAAGCAGCTACACACTGGGTACAAATCTATCACCCAGAACAGGGTTGCAGAACAGTGATGATATATCCAGTTTGTGTTAAAGTAAAAAATAATACTTCTTCGAGGCCTTTTACTTCGTTTCCTGTTTATCATATAATTCTCTTCTATCTTTCTTCCTTGGTCTGTTCCTCAATATGATCATTGACACCTATGTTCCATACACATCCAATATAAAAATGACATTTCCTGACAGCACATACTTAGTGGAGTAGAGAGACCACAACCTCTCACTATCAGAGCGAGGATCAACAAGGTGGGACACGCACAACTGAGACACAGCAACAGTAAAATACCGAGTCTGGAACATCAGTACAGACGGAATTATAAAGTTGTGATATATAGTGGAGGCAGGAGAAGATATTTGTTGTCACGAGTGTTGTATTAGACACCTTGTGTCTAATACAATACTCGTTGTATTAGACACCTTTTGTCTAATACAACACTCGTAGTTAGGTACTACCTGCGGTAGTGTTGCAGAGGTGTGAGCAAAGCTCACACCTCTGCAACGCAATTGTTCTCAAAGATTTGTTAAGTTATACCATGAATTAAGTAAAGTTCCTTGATTTCACCTTACGAAACACAGCAAATGTGATAGTAATTATGAACAAGGTAGATTATAGTGAAAAATATGAACATATTATTAGAAAACTGAGGAACTTACGTGTTCCTTAAAGGAGACATTTACAGAGCAATCTTTGACGTAACTGGAAAGCAGGAGACAGACTAGCCTGGACTGACCACCAGCACAACACGGGATAAAGTCAAGCGGAGGCAAGGTGAATTCTTCCCACTGGAAGCCATGAGAACCGAGTGTATTTCCTCGCCTCGTGACTGAAGAAGCAGAGGCACTGTGTGCACAGCTAGCGAAAATCTGGCTAGTCGCTGAAACCACAGGTCACCTTTGGGATTGCTGGAAAAGAAATGTTCAAACATAGAAATATACATTATCATGGGGGGGGGCGCTAAACCCATAGGGATTATACAGCACCTGTGACAGGAGTGTGGAAGGCATTCAGGATTCATTCAGAGAACTGGAGTACAAATCTAATTCCTTAGATCAAAAGCTCCTCTCCAGCGTCAAGGAACCTCCCTTGAGGGGTAAACAAGATACGGGTCATCCTCCTTGCTGTGTATAATAGAAATTATGAGGTAAATAATGAATACTGGAACAGGTCTATGACATGGTGACATGTCTAGCACATAAAGAGGGGTCGAGAGATGCTGTCTCCCACAACACCTCACTAGAGATGCTGTCTCCCACTACACCTCACTAGAGATGCTGTCTCCCACAACACCTCACTAGAGATGCTGTCTCCCACAACACCTCACTAGAGATGCTGTCTCCCACTGCACCTCACTAGAGATGCTGTCTCCCACTACACCTCACTAGACATGCTGTCTCCCATTACACCTCACTAGAGATGCTGTCTCCCACTACGCCTCACTAGAGATGCTGTCTCCCACTACACCTCACTAGAGATGCTGTCTCCCACAACACCTCACTAGAGATGCTGTCTCCCACTACACCTCACTAGAGATGCTGTCTCCCACTGCACCTCACTAGAGATGCTGTCTCCCACAACACCTCACTAGAGATGCTGTCTCCCACAACACCTCACTAGAGATGCTGTCTCCCACAACACCTCATTAGAGATGCTGTCTCCCACTACACCTCACTAGAGATGCTGTCTCCCACAACACCTCACTAGAGATGCTGTCTCCCATAAACCTCACTAGAGATGCTGTCTCCCACTACACCTCACTAGCGATGCTGTCTCCCACAACACCTCACTAGAGATGCTGTCTCCCACTACACCTCATTAGAGATGCTGTCTCCCATAAACCTCACTAGCGATGCTGTCTCCCACAACACCTCACTAGAGATGCTGTCTCCCACTACACCTCATTAGAGATGCTGTCTCCCATAAACCTCACTAGCGATGCTGTCTCCCACAACACCTCACTAGAGATGCTGTCTCCCACTACACCTCACTAGAGATGCTGTCTCCCACAACACCTCACTAGAGATGCTGTCTCCCACAACACCTCACTAGAGATGCTGTCTCCCACAACACCTCACTAGAGATGCTGTCTCCCACAACACCTCACTAGAGATGCTGTCTCCCACAACACCTCACTAGAGATGCTGTCTCCCACAACACCTCACTAGAGATGCTGTCTCCCACTACACCTCACTAGAGATGCTATCTCCCACAACACCTCACTAGAGATGCTGTCTCCCACAACACCTCACTAGAGATGCTATCTCTCACAACACCTCACTAGAGAATCAACAGACTGGACAGCAGATAGGAGATAACAAAAGATACTTCTCTGGATGAAGGAAAACCTAAGAACAGGAGATCTGGGATAACACAGCGCAGCACAGCACAACACAGATCAGAGAACAAGACAGCACAAAGCAGTATAACGGAACACAGGTCACAACACAGGAGGTCACAGTAAGGGACAAGAACTTTAATTTGGCACAGTGCCCGGCTGAGTGCCAGATACCAGCGGCTGGAACATCCCCAAACTTCATTCATGGAAAGCCAGCCCATCCCTAACTCTCTTTTGCTCTCTCTGAGGGGAGAGAGAGAGAGAGAGAGAGAGAGAGAGAGAGAGAGAGAGAGAGAGAGAGAGAGAGAGAGAGAGAGAGAGAGGCCTGAAGAATTTCGTCTATATCGTTATCTTCTGTCTTTTGCTCTCTCTGAGGGGAGAGAGAGAGAGAGAGAGAGAGAGAGAGAGAGAGAGAGAGAGAGAGAGAGAGAGAGAGAGAGAGAGAGAGAGAGAGAGAGAGAGAGAGAGGCCTGAAGAATTTCGTCTATATCGTTATCTTCTGCCTAGACAGTGAAGGTAAAGGAAGTGACAGAAGACTTCACCTCTCCCCTCACTTCCCCTCTTCTTTCCCCTTACTCCCCCTCCCCTCACTTCAGCCTCGTCGCCGCCATGGAAAACTTAAGATTTATATATATATTTTATTCATGAAAAAAAAAAACCACCAAATTTTGCTGAGGACAACTGTGAAATATTAACGCAGGTGGTATTGTTAACGCAGGTGGTATTGTTAACGCAGGTGGTATTGTTAACGCAGGTGGTATTGTTAACGCAGGTGGTATTGTTAACGCAGGTGGTGTTGTTAACGCAGGTGGTGTTGTTAATGCAGGTGGTGTTGTTAACGCAGGTGGTATTGTTAACGCAGGTGGTATTGTTAACGCAGGTGGTGTTGTTAACGCAGGTGGTATTGTTAACGCAGGTGGTGTTGTTAACGCAGGTGGTATTGTTAACGCAGGTGGTATTGTTAACGCAGGTGGTATTGTTAACGCAGGTGGTATTGTTAACGCAGGTGGTATTGTTAACGCAGGTGGTATTGTTAACGCAGGTGGTATTGTTAACGCAGGTGGTGTTGTTAACGCAGGTGGTATTGTTAACGCAGGTGGTATTGTTAACGCAGGTGGTATTGTTAACGCAGGTGGTATTGTTAACGCAGGTGGTATTGTTAACGCAGGTGGTATTGTTAACGCAGGTGGTATTGCTAACGCAGGTGGTATTGTTAACGCAGGTGGTATTGTTAACGCAGGTGGTATTGTTAACGCAGGTGGTATTGTTAACGCAGGTGGTATTGTTAACGCAGGTGGTATTGTTAACGCAGGTGGTATTGTTAACGCAGGTGGTGTTAACGCAGGTGGTATTGTTCACGCAGGTGGTATTGTTAACGCAGGTGGTATTGCTAACGCAGGTGGTATTGTTAACGCAAGTGGTATTGTTAACGCAGGTGGTATTGTTAACGCAGGTGGTATTGTTAACGCAGGTGGTATTGTTAACGCAGGTGGGATTGTTAACGCAGGTGGTGTTATACTTCGTTAGTTAGTGTTATATCAATACTGGCGTCGTTCTGCCTTCAGAGAGGGGAGAGGGGGGGACGAGATGGGGAGGGGGAAGAAGAGGGATAGTGGGTAGGGGAGGGTGGAAAGAAAGGAGAAGGGGGTTAAGGAAGGGGTTAGTGGACGAGAATGACCATATCTTACTGATGAATGTGGAGAGAGAGAGAGAGAGAGAGAGAGAGAGAGAGAGAGAGAGGCCAAGGATGGAATGTGCCTCTCTCACTCTCTCACGGTGTAAAATTCTCCCGCAAATTAATTCTCACTAATATTACTCTGCCGCAAAACTTCAAATAGAGATGAGAATTTCCTCGAGAATTTTTGTTCAATTTGCCATCCTATAAGATGACCTGGAATTAATTTAAATACGACTTGGCAATAAGACGACTTGGAATTAATAGCAAAATAGTTTGGAATTGTCATTATGACCCGGAATTAACACTAGGAATTTATAACATGACCTGGAACCAACAAAATGACCCAGAAATAATACAGCCCAGAATCAGTAACATTACTCGGAATTAGTAAAATTATGGAGAGTTTGTTCTAACTAGTGCGAGTAGTGCCACTAGTGAGTAGTGCCACTATTGAGAGTAATGCCACTACTGCGAGTAGTGACACTAGTGCGTGTGGTGCCACTAATGAGTGTGGTGCTGCCATCTAGTGTGTGTCATGGTCCACAAGGGGACCTTATCCTTTAAGCACAAACCATCGTGCAACTACAACGATATTAATAAAATATTAACACATACAATACACTATAACAAACACTGACGAAAGTACAGGTGACTGTACGTACATGGACTCAGGTACATGGGAAACTAGTTTTACAACTGGTGGCAGTGGTATCTAGTTCTGCTGTGATTGTGTATTCCTTAAGAAGATCAGAAACGGTCATGGTAGGATCTAGCCACAGCCTTGTGTCACTAGTCTGGAGTGGAAGACTTGCTAATGCTGGAGAGGGAGACGAGTATTCGTGTCCTCAACAATATTGATAATATAATAAAATAAAGACAGGTTGATATGTAAGACCTATGCAACAGTGGTGTGTCTTTATTGAGACGTTTGGCCTACACAGTAGTCTTCAGTTAAATATAGAGGTAGCAGGTGTAGTGGTGAAATGAAGATGATGTAATCAGTCCATCATTGGAGAAATAGTCAGGACTGGATGGAAATAGAAAGAGGAAGCAGTGCAGTTATCAATAGCAGAGGCATCAGGCTGGTCAGTGTCTCAGCACTGCTGTGAGTGCAGCTTCGGCATGACTGTTTTCCACAAACTATGTTGTAGATGTGTGCTGTCTTAGTTGTGATCTCCGCCGCCTTGCATCTTTGTCCAGGAAGGTGCTTAGTGACGCGGGGAGGACCCAGGAACTTGGCGTGAAGTTTAGCCATACCTGCACCTTGGTCGTGGTTCTGCAGCAGAACCTCACAATCACTGAGATTGCTTGCCTTAGTGGTAGCGTCACGAGTCGCCGAAGCTTTCTCGAGGTTCTCGCAAATACGCTGAAATACTTGCCAAGTGTTTGACTGAGCTGAGATTGTCTGTGGCGGCGAGGCTGTGGTGGAGAAAGCAATTTCAGGTACAGCAATCTCAGGTACAGCAATCTCAGGTACAGCAATCTCAGGCACAGCAATCTCAGGTACAGCAATCTCAGGTACAGCAATCTCAGGCACAGCAATCTCAGGTACAGCAATCTCCGGTGCTACAGCCTGCTACAACCAACACCATCGCTCACAACACACTCAGCCATTTTCACGATCTGACAAACACCTGCCAAACACACACAAGATCAGTCATCACATCTCTAATACATATCCTAATACCACACACGTGTCTTACTGCTATTTCTTCTACCACTAGACCTGTCATAGGCCTAGCTAGCAGCCGCTACATCACACTGGCTAGTATGGTTCTCAGCACACTGCTACAGAGGTCCACGACCCAATATGCTGAACACGATTCCCATTTCCTTGAGAATACATATATGCAAAACAGGTCTGGGGGGATGGGGAAGAGAGATGCAGAGGAGAGGGGAGATACAGGGAGAGGGCAGAGATATGGGGGGAAACGGCGGAATTGTGGGAGAAATAGTAGAGGGGAGAGAAAGGAAGGGGGAGAGAAAGGGGAAGAGGATCCCTGCCATTAAACCTTTTCTCTGGTATCATTACTAAGCGCTAAACCCACAAGAATCATACAGCACTACATTAAAGCCCTTATTAGTATGGCTTCTTGATCTCTTTCTTCCTCCCCTTTTTCCTCTAAATTTTCCCCTCTTATTTTCCCCGTTATCCCTAAGTCACTTTATTTCCGTATTACTGCTTTCACTTTCATTCTCTCTTACCCTATTATTTTCCTATTAGTCATTATTTCCCCTATTACCACTTTCTCTCCTTCCTGTGCTATTTCTCCGTCACTGCTGATGTTAGTTCCGCAGTCACAGTTCAGGTATGATCCTCTTAGAGCTGTGGTGGAGGTCAGTCAGCTGGGGGAGGAGGTTAGCTGTGGTGGAGGGTCAGTCAGCTATTGTAGGGGTTAATCAGTTGTGGTGGAGGGTCAGTTGTGGTGGAGGATCAGTTGTGGTGGAGGGTCAGTTGTGGTGGAGGGTCAGTTGTGGTGGAGGGTCAGTTGTGGTGGAGGGTCAGTTGTGGTGGAGGGTCAGCCAGCTACAGTAAGGTGGGTTAGCAAGCTTGTTGCCACAGTACCAACCTACTCCAACAAACTGTTGTACACTTGATATAATATATCAGCTTATGGTTAGGTTGAACCTGAAAACATCTGGTGGTACCTGGAAGTACCTGGAAAATACATCGAGGACCTGTAGGTCCACAGAAGGTTCATCTGTCGAGAACTATCTACTTCTGCCAAGATTAAGAGCTATCATGATGATTTAGACATGTGTGCAAGAGTTGGGTATCTTTATTGTTGAAACGTTTCGCCTACACAGCAGGCTTCTTCAGTCAAATACAGAGACAGTAGGCGTAGTAGTGAAATGAAGATGTAGTCAGTCCATCCGGCCACCTTAAATACTATTTCTCCAAGGCTGAGGGACGGATTACTTCTTGATTTCACTACTGCACCTGCTGCCTCTGACTGAAGAAGTCTACTGTGTAGGCGAAACGTTTTAACGATAAAGATACATAACTACTGTACTTATGTCTTAATCATCAGCTTGTCAGCATTTTATACCATTGTCAACAAGGACTATCATATATTATGTAAGAGTCAAAGTCAGGGAGAAAAAAAAACGGAAGCTTTGTATAACGTAGCCAAGATAAAAATAATAAATAACGCGCCACTTTTACCCAGGTAAACACAGGCTACAGCACAACACTCTCAGGAAGCAGCTTGGAGGTACAACAGTGGCTTGTACAAGCGTGTACGTATTTTGGTTGTTCGGGGGGAGGGGGGAGGGGACTGTGAACACCAACACGACGAACATGCCACCTTGTGTGATCTGAAAGTGACTGACTCTGCACCTCCGCTGACCTCGACCTCCAACAGTGGTAAACCACACAAACATGAACACTAGCAACTGGAATTGCTCCAGTGGAGACGCATCTTTGCGACTGTAGCGAACACGTACGTAAATGCTGCAATTTACATACACTTACACACAAAACCACCTAGTCATTGCAGCAGACAAATGTAGTCACTGCAGCAGGAATACAGAAAGGCAACTTTCATGAATTTTTAAGGCTCCTTCAGGAAAATACAACAACCAGACGTGGCCCCAATATTATACCTTCAGCAGTCTTCAGATCAGCCTGCCCCCACTCTCCGCGCTAAACCAGTATGGATCATTCAACGCGAGAAGTTGTGGAGCTTCGATCCACTCTCTGCCAATAGCTGGTCAGAGGCCGGGTAAGCATGACATGCGTCACTAGGCTAGACACAACTTGAGTGGCAAAGACTGGGCTAACTAGCTGTGTTTACCACAGAGATGACCCGGGTGTGATATGCTTACGACATACACGATACTCACTGCTAATACTACCACCACCACCACCACCGTTGCTGTTGCTGCTGCCAACACTGTTTCTACCACCACTGCTACTATAACCCCTGCTGCTAACACCATTACTACTATCCCTTGTACTATTATTACTGCTGCTACCACCACTGTTGTATCACTGCTGCTGCTATCACTACTACTACCCTTATTAGTACTACCAATGCTATTACCACCATTGCTATCACTACCACTACTACTACCACCACCACCACTGCTATTACCACCCCAGCAATTATTGACTCTGGAGAAGGTCAGGACGCGTCACAGTGACGTATTTTTATGTATGTTAAATGTCTTCACTTGGACGACCACTTCCCTCCACGACGCCACTCTGCACGACGCCACCCTCCACGACGCCACTCTCCACGACGCCACCCTCCACGACACCACCCTCCACGACGCCACCCTCCACGACGCCAACCTCCACGACGCCACTCTCCACGACGCCACCCTCCACGACGCCACCCTCCACGACGCCACCCTCCACGACGCCACTCTCCACGACGCCACTCTCCACGACACCACCCTCCACGACGCCACCCTCCACTACACCACCCTCCACGACGCCACCCTCCACGACGCCACCCTCCACGACGCCACCCTCCACGACGCCACCCTCCACGACGCCACACTCCACGACACCACCTTCCACGACACCACCCTCCACGACGCCACCCTCCACGACACCACCCTCCACGACGCCACCCTCCACGACACCACCCTCCACGACACCACCTTCCACGACACCACCCTCCACGACGCCACCCTCCACGACACCACCCTCCACGACGCCACCCTCCACGACGCCACCCTCCACAACGCCACAATACCGTGACTGGAACAATACACACTGGAGAGAGAAGCTTACAACAACGTTTCGCCCCTACTTAAACCATTCACAAGGCACACTTACACACGAAGGTATCCCTCCCTCTCCTGTGCACACTCCCCCACCTTCGTGAGTCAGTGCAACTTGTAAATAGTCTAAGTAGGGAAGAAACGTCGTCCTATGCACCCTCTGTCTCTCTCTCTCTCTCTCTCTCTCTCTCTCTGCTACGTGCAAGTTATTTGTGTATCAACAAGTTTGTAATAAAAGAGACGACATCAATTAGTTATAATCCAGTAGCTGACATGTCATTAAAGTTCAGAGGTCGAGAGGTCAGAGGTCAACCCAGGTAATAAAAGTTTGAGGTCACTAAATGTTAGAAATAAGGTCAGGTGGCAATTTAAGGTCGAGGTTATTGCACTTAAAAGGTATCAGGAAAATGCCAGGAAAAGACTGATGCAACTGGGAGTACATACTAGTGCATGGGAGTACATACTAGTACATGGGAGTACATACTAGTGCATGGGAGTACATACTAGTACATGGGAGTACATACTAGTACATGGGAGTACATAATAGTACATGGGAGTACATACTAGTACATGGGAGTACATACTAGTACATGGGAGTACATACTAGTACATGGGAGTACATACTAGTACATGGGAGTACATACTAGTACATGGGAGTACATACTAGTACATGGGAGTACATACTAGTACATGGGAGTACATACTAGTACATGGGAGTACATACTAGTACATAGGAGTACATACTTGTACATGGGAGTACATACTAGTACATGGGAGTACATACTAGTACATAGGAGTACATACTAGTACATGGGAGTACATACTAGTACATGGGAGTACATACTAGTACATGGGAGTACATACTAGTACATGGGAGTACATACTAGTAAGATAAGATAAGATTTCGTTCGGATTTTTAACCCCGGAGGGTTAGCCACCCAGGATAACCCAAGAAAGTCAGTGCGTCATCGAGGACTGTCTAACTTATTTCCATTGGGGTCCTTAATCTTGTCCCCCAGGATGCGACCCACACCAGTCGACTAACACCCAGGTACCTATTTGCTGCTAGGTGAACAGGACAACAGGTGTAAGGAAACGTGTCGAAATGTTTCCACCCGCCGGGAATCGAACCCGGGCCCTCCGTGTGTGAAGCGGGAGCTTTAGCCACCAGGCCACCGGGCCACCATACATGGGAGTACATGGGAGTACATACTAGTACATGGGAGTACATACTGGTACATGGGAGTACATACTAGTACATGGGAGTACATACTAGTACATGGCAGAACTAAACAGCACAGGACTTTTTGGTCCATACGGAGGCTGTGTGCAGGAGAACTATCATCTACTATCTCTCCGGAGAACTATGATAAAATGGTCGAGACGAGGATTGTCAAGCGAAAGGTTCTTCCCCCACCCTCCAGTCCATCCTGCCACTGCAGGAACGACACAGCGGAAGAATCCCCCTGAACAGCAGTGGAAAGACTGCAAATCAGAGTCCAGCAGCAGGTCAGACCAGAGAGTAGCAGCAGGTCAGACCAGAGGGCACCAGGAGGTCAGACCAGAGAGCACCAGGAGGTCAGACCAGAGGGCACCAGGAGGTCAGACCAGAGGGCACCAGGAGGTCAGACCAGAGGGCACCAGGAGGTCAGACCAGAGGGCACCAGGAGGTCAGAACACAAAATGACTCAGACGAGGTCAACATGACAGAATTCTGTAACGTAACTCCCGTCTAGTGTCCGGTGAAGGTCAAAGGTCACCGGGAAGGTCAAGTCATCGTGGGAACAAAGGCATTTGTTATTGTGATTTCTCTGTAAACGAATGAGAGAGAGACAAAGAGAGAGAGAGAGAGAGAGAGAGAGAGAGAGAGAGAGAGAGAGAGAGAGAGAGAGAGAGAGAGAGAGAGAGAGAGAGAGATCGAAAAGTAGAAAAATAATAGAAAGGAGAAGGAAGAAGGAGGAGAAAGCAAAAGAAAATAGAGAAAAGAGTATTAGAGAGATTGGAAGAGGAGACGAAAAATGAGGAATGAGAGGGAAGAGACGCTATGACGAAAGGAAAGAGGAAGTGAAGAAGGAAGAGAAATTGAGGCAACTGAAGAGACCTAAAGAAACTAAGAGAAGAGACGAAAGGAGTAAAAAGAGAGGAGTAGAAACTGAAGTAATGAGATAAAATAAGAGGGAAGGAAGAAACTGAGGAAAAAAAAGTACAGAATAAAGAGGACCTGAGACCAGAGGAAGTGAGAAAAGTGAAAGTAACTGAAAATTGACGAGGTGAGAAAGAATAGCGTGTTGCTGCTCCTCAGAATGTTAACTGTCACCTCTGCAACACAATTGTGTTGCAGAGGTGTGACCTGCTCACACCTCTGCAACACAATTGTCCTCAAATATTTAAGTTATACCATGAATTAATATCCTAGACTTCACCTTACGAAAGAAGACAAAGCAAATGCGATGATAGTAATTATCGACAAGGTAGATTATAGGGGGAAAGTAAACATGATACTAGGAGACAGGGTAACTCAGGCGCCTCTTAAAGACATACCAGTTGATCTCCATCAACTGGTGTGTCAAGCGGAGCTGGTAGACTAATCTAGAGGTTTACATACATGGAGACATGGAGTTTACATGGAGAGAGTTCCGGGGGTCAACGCCCCGCGTAACATAAGAACATAAGAAAGGAGGAACACTGGAGCAGGCCTGTTGGCCCATACTAGGCAGGTCCTTTACAATTTATACCACTAACAAACATTTGACCTACCCAATTTTCAATGCTACCCAAGAAATAAGCTCTGATGTGCAAGTCCCACTCAAATCCAACCCATCCCACTCATGTATTTATCCAACCTAAATTTGAAACTACCCAAAGTCCTAGCCTCAATAACCCAACTAGGTAGACTGTTCCACTCATCTACTACCCTATTTCCAAACCAATACTTTCCTATGTCCTTTCTAAATCTAAACTTATCTAATTTAAATCCATTACTGCGGGTTCTCTCTTGGAGAGATATCCTCAAGACCTTGTTAATATCCCCTTTATTAATACCTATCTTCCACTTATACACTTCGATCAGGTCTCCCCTCATTCTTCGTCTAACAAGTGAATGTAACTTAAGAGTCTTCAATCTTTCTTCATAAGGAAGATTTCTAATGCTATGTATTAATTTAGTCATCCTACGCTGAATGTTTTCTAACGAATTTATGTCCATTCTGTAATATGGAGACCAGAATTGAGCTGCATAATCTAGGTGAGGCCTTACTAATGATGTATAAAGCTGCAGTATGACCTCTGGACTTCTGTTGCTTACACTTCTTGATATAAATCCCAGTAATCTATTTGCCTTATTACGTACGCTTAGGCATTGCTGTCTTGGTTTAAGGTTGCTGCTTGCCATAACCCCCAAGTCCTTTTGGCAATCTGTATGGTTAAGTTCTACATTATTTAACTTATAAGTGCTAGGGTTATGGACACTCCCGAGCTTCAGAACCTTGCATTTATCTACATTGAACTGCATCTGCCACTTTTCTGACCAAGGGTAGAGTTTGTCTAAATCCTCCTGAAGTTCCCTAACATCTACGTTTGAATCAATTATCCTACCTATCTTCGTGTCATCGGCGAATTTGCTCATATCACTAGTAATTCCTTCATCAAGATCATTGATATATATTATAAACAACAACGGGCCCAAGACTGATCCCTGTGGAACGCCACTTGTTACTGATCCCCACTCGGATTTAACCCCATTTATGGACACTCTTTGCTTCCTGTCTGTGAGCCATGATTCGATCCACGATAGCACCCTTCCCCCAATGCCATGAGCTGCTACTTTCTTCAACAGTCTTTGGTGCGGAACTCTATCAAATGCCTTACTAAAATCTAAGTAAATAATATCAAATTCTTTATCGTGGTCAACAGCCTCAAAAGCTTTACTGAAGAAAGTTAATAAATTAGTTAGACAAGACCGGCCTCTTGTGAATCCATGCTGAGTATCATTAATCAAGCTATGCTTATCGAGATGGCTTCTTATAATCTCAGCTATAATTGACTCTAGTAATTTGCCTACAATTGAGGTCAGGCTTATTGGGCGGTAATTTGACGGTAACGACTTGTCCCCTGTTTTAAAAATAGGAATTACATTAGCCATCTTCCTCATATCAGACACTGCACCTGTTTGAAGAGATAAATTAAAAATATTAGTTAATGGTTCACAGACTTCCATTTTGCATTCCTTTAGAACCCTTGAAAAAACCTCATCAGGACCCGGTGACTTATTTTGCTTCAGTCTGTCTATCTGCTTCACAACCATTTCACTAGTGACTGTGATGTTACATAATTTATCTTCTTCTGATCCACTATAAAAATTAATTACCGGAATATTATTAGTGTCTTCCTGTGTAAAAACCGAGAGAAAATAATTATTTAAAATTGAGCACATTTCATTCTCTTTGTCAGTAAGATGCCCATAGTTATTTTTAAGGGGACCTATCTTATCTCTGACTTTTGTTCTATAGACCTGGAAAAAACTTTTTGGGTTAGTTTTAGAATCCCTAGCAACTTTAATTTCATAGTCCCTTTTAGCTTTTCTTATCCCCTTTTTAATGTCCCTCTTAATGTCAATATACTGATTCATAAGATGACCCTCGCCTCTTTTTATACGCCTTTAAATTCCTTTCTTATGCCCTAGTAGATATTTCAGCCTATTATTCATCCATTTTGGGTCATTTCTATTTGATCTAATTTCCTTATAAGGGATAAACGTTCTTTGAGCAGCATGTATTGTGTTCAGAAAACTGTCATATTGATAGCTCTCTTCGTTACCCCAGTCAACAGATGATAAGTGTTCTCTAAGCCCATCGTAATCTGCTAAGCGAAAATCTGGGACTGTTACTGAGTTATCCCTACTATCATACTTCCATTCAATTCTACATGTAATTGATTTGTGGTCGCTGGCACCCAGTTCCTCTGAAACTTCTAAATTATTAACAAGGGATTCATTGTTTGCCAGAACTAAGTCAAGCAGGTTATTACCCCTTGTAGGTTCTGTCACAAACTGCTTCAAAAAACAATCCTGAACTACTTCTAAGAAATCGTATGATTCTAAATTCCCAGTTAAGAAATTCCAATCAATATGACTAAAGTTAAAGTCTCCTAGAATTACTACATTATCGTGCCTTGTGGCCCTAACAATTTCCTCCCATAGTAGTCTCCCCTGGTCCCTATCTAAATTTGGGGGACGGTATATCACACCTAAAATTAATTTTTCATGCCCCTCTGAAAATTCTATCCAAACAGACTCTGTATGTGTTACTTCAGACTTAACACCTGTTTTTATGCAACAGTTCAAGCGATCTCGGACATACAATGCCACCCCACCCCCCTTCCCGATACTTCTATCTACTTGGAACAATTTAAAACCCTGAATGTGACATTCTGCAGGCATGTCCCGACTTTTTGAATTAAACCACGTCTCAGTAATGGCAAATACATCTATGTTACCTGCACTAGCAACTAGTCTCAACTCGTCCATCTTATTCCTAGCACTGCGACTATTTGTGTAATAAATATTTAATGACCCTCCTATCTCTTTACCCTTCCTGCTCCTTTCTGTTATTCCACTAAACCTATTACTGTCATTGTCAATTAGTGCCACTGGCTTTCCAATATCCTCCTCATTTTGCCTATTACTAGTTCTCCTAGTACTCATGTTACTACCCTGCGACTTCACAGTTTTCCCGCCAAAACCCATACCACTAACTATTCCTAGTTTAAAGACCTAACAGCTCCCTCCACTGCGTTGGCCAGTGCTCCCATCCCACACCTAGACAAGTGAACCCCATCCCTGGCATACATGTCATTTCTGCCATAGAAGAGGTCCCAGTTGTCAATGGATGTTACCGCATTTTCCTTACAGTATTTGTCCAGCTAGCAATTGACACCAATTGCTATGGACAACCATTCATTTCCAACTCCTCTCATTGGCAAAATGCCACATATGACAGGTTTGCCACCCTTCTTCCTAATTATCTCTATTGCTGACCTATACCTGCTAATCAGGTCCTCACTCCTACGTCTGCCAATATCGTTGCCTCCAGCACTGAGACAGATAATAGGATTGCTCCCATTACCTCTCATGATGTCATCCAGACGGCTAACAATATCCTTCATCCCAGCCCCAGGAAAACATACTCTCTGCCTCCTACTCCTATCCTTCAAACAGAATGCCCTATCCATGTACCTAATCTGGCTATCCCCAACAACAACAATGTTTTTGAACATCAAAATGGTATACAATACCGACAGGTTGTTAGGTAAGACACATATGCAACAGTTAGACAACTTTATTCCGAAACGTTTCGCCTACACAGAGGGACATGACCTATCAGTGGTTACATTCTCACTACTACTACTACTACTACTACTACTACTACCACTCTGCACCTCTCCTTCCGACAGTATTTAAGTCTCCGCACTGTCGCTTGATCTTCAGATAGTTCCTGACTATGGAACTGAACTTCTCCAGGCCGAGGGACTGCCAACCTCAAATTCTACGACTACAAGGGTGATGGACTGATTACATCGTCTTCACATCTCTACTCTTCCTGCCTATTTTCTGTATTCGACTGAAGAAGCCTACTGTGTAGGCGAAACGTTTCGGAATAAAGTTGTCTAACTGTTGCATATGTGTCTTACCTAACAACAATGTTTTTACCTTCCTTGGCGTCGTCCGTAGTGATGCTCCGAGTAGTCGACTCACATTCGCCAGGTAGCATTACACCACTTGTAGAATTCGTCATCACGTTCTCGATGGTCATCGTTGGGGTTTCTAGGGATGTCTCACTCACGTCCGCCAATGCTTCCTTGGTGCTCGTTGTGGCATTCCCAGTAGAACACTCACATTCGTCAGGTAGCACCGAGAATGAGTTGGAAGTTTCCACGGCAGTCTTCTGGTTTCTCGTTGTTTCTGCCTCTCCAACCGTTTTCTTAATCTTCAGCTTGGTTCCATGTTGCCCGACCACTGACCAAGCTCCCTTCTTAACCTGGGGACTCACAACAGGTGGATTACTACGAATCCTCTAGTTCTCCTCCGTTAATCGCCGTATCTCCAGTTTAGCAACTCTGAGTTCTTCTCTCAGCTGCTGGTAAAGCTGCTCAAGAGAGGGCATCCTGGTTCAGATTCACAGAGAGCACACAAACAGGTCTTCACAGAGCTAAGTACACTTCACCACACAGTAAACACCTCCAAGAACCACAGTAAACACCTCCAAGAACTACAGTAAACACCTCCAAGAACTACAGTAAACACCTCCAAGAACTACAGTAAACACCTCCAAGAACTACAGTAAACACCAAGAACTACAGTAAACACCTCCAAGAACTACAGTAAACACCTCCAAGAACTACAGTAAACACCTCCAAGAACTACAGTAAACACCTCCAAGAACTACAGTAAACACCTCCAAGAACTACAGTAAACACCTCCAAGAACTACAGTAAACACCTCCAAGAACTACAGTAAACACCTCCAAGAACTACAGTAAACACCTCCAAGAACTACAGTAAACACCTCCAAGAACTACAGTAAACACCTCCAAGAACTACAGTAAACACCACCAACAATCACTATCGTCACCACTGCCAACAATCACTATCACTACCACCACAGATATTGCTTTAAGATAGGTCGAAACGTCGTTCAGTGTTCATTTCCAACGTTTATGTAACTTGTGAGTAACAAGTGAACACCAGAGTTACTGGTGGGGACTACAAGTACTTAAATATATTAAAATATATTAACATTGTCATCACTAATACAAAGTGTCGGCTGGAAAGTTGAAAAATTTCCAGAGTTAAAGTACAAACTTCTTGATGGAATTAGATTAGTTGCCCACGCCCACTGTGGGTGGGGGGGAGTCCAGGCTGCAACACACACGCCCACTGTGGGTGGGGGGGGAGTCCAGGCTGCAACACACACGCCCACTGTGGGTGGGGGGGAGTCCAGGCTGCAACACACACGCCCACTGTGGGTGGGGGGGAGTCCAGGCTGCAACACACACGCCCACTGTGGGTGGGGGGGAGTCCAGGCTGCAACACACACGCCCACTGTGGGTGGGGGGAGTCCAGGCTGCAACACACACGCCCACTGTGGGTGGGGGGGAGTCCAGGCTGCAACACACACGCCCACTGTGGGTGGGGGGGGAGTGTGGCCCACTGTGGGGGGGAGTCCAGGCTGCAACACACACGCCCACTGTGGGTGGGGGGGAGTCCAGGCTGCAACACACACGCCCACTGCTGCAACACACACGGTGGGTGGGGGGAGTCCAGGCTGCAACACACACGCCCACTGTGGGTGGGGGGAGTCCAGGCTGCAACACACACGCCCACTGTGGGTGGGGGGGAGTCCAGGCTGCAACACACACGCCCACTGTGGGTGGGGGGAGTCCAGGCTGCAACACACACGCCCACTGTGGGTGGGGGGAGTCCAGGCTGCAACACACACGCCCACTGTGGGTGGGGGGGAGTCCAGGCTGCAACACACACGCCCACTGTGGGTGGGGGGGAGTCCAGGCTGCAACACACACGCCCACTGTGGGTGGGGGGAGTCCAGGCTGCAACACACACGCCCACTGTGGGTGGGGGGAGTCCAGGCTGCAACACACACGCCCACTGTGGGTGGGGGGGAGTCCAGGCTGCAACACACACGCCCACTGTGGGTGGGGGGGAGTCCAGGCTGCAACACACACGCCCACTGTGGGTGGGGGGAGTCCAGGCTGCAACACACACGCCCACTGTGGGTGGGGGGAGTCCAGGCTGCAACACACACGCCCACTGTGGGTGGGGGGGAGTCCAGGCTGCAACACACACGCCCACTGTGGGTGGGGGGAGTCCAGGCTGCAACACACACGCCCACTGTGGGTGGGGGGGAGTGCTGCAACACACACGGTGGGTGGGGGGAGTCCAGGCTGCAACACACACGCCCACTGTGGGTGGGGGGAGTCCAGGCTGCAACACACACGCCCACTGTGGGTGGGGGGGAGTCCAGGCTGCAACACACACGCCCACTGTGGGTGGGGGGGAGTCCAGGCTGCAACACACACGCCCACTGTGGGTGGGGGGGAGTCCAGGCTGCAACACACACGCCCACTGTGGGTGGGGGGGGAGTCCAGGCTGCAACACACACGCCCACTGTGGGTGGGGGGAGTCCAGGCTGCAACACACACGCCCACTGTGGGTGGGGGGAGTCCAGGCTGCAACACACACGCCCACTGTGGGTGGGGGGAGTCCAGGCTGCAACACACACGCCCACTGTGGGTGGGGGGAGTCCAGGCTGCAACACACACGCCCACTGTGGGTGGGGGGAGTCCAGGCTGCAACACACACGCCCACTGTGGGTGGGGGGAGTCCAGGCTGCAACACACACGCCCACTGTGGGTGGGGGGAATTCCAGGCTGCAACACACACGCCCACTGTGGGTGGGGGGAGTCCAGGCTGCAACACACACGCCCACTGTGGGTGGGGGGAGTCCAGGCTGCAACACACACGCCAACTATGGGTGGGGGGGAGTCCAGGCTGCAACACACACGCCCACTGCTGGCCCCACTCTGGGTGGGGGGGAGTCCAGGCTGCAACACACACGCCCACTATGGGTGGGGGGGAGTCCAGGCTGCAACACACACGCCCACTGTGGGTGGGGGGAGTCCAGGCTGCAACACACACGCCCACTATGGGTGGGGGGGAGTCCAGGCTGCAACACACACGCCCACTGTGGGTGGGGGGAGTCCAGGCTGCAACACACACGCCCACTATTAGTGGGGGGAGTCCAGGCTGCAACACACACGCCCACTGTGGGTGGGGGGGAGTCCAGGCTGCAACACACACGCCCACTGTGGGTGGGGGGGAGTCCAGGCTGCAACACACACGCCCACTATGGGTGGGGGAGTCCAGGCTGCAACATACACGCCCACTGTGGGTGGGGGGGAGTCCAGGCTGCAACACACACGCCCACTGTGGGTGGGGGGAGTCCAGGCTGCAACACACACGCCCACTGTGGGTGGGGGGAGTCCAGGCTGCAACACACACGCCCACTGTGGGTGGGGGGGAGTCCAGGCTGCAACACACACGCCCACTGTGGGGGGGGGAGTCCAGGCTGCCACCCACCTGGGGTATACCTGGAGGAGATTTCGGGGGTCAACTCCCGTGTGGCCCGGACCATGACTAGGCCTCGCGGGGGGAGGAATCAGAGCCTGATCAACCAGACTATTACTACTGGTTGCACATAAACCGACTTTAGGTGCCTGTCCAGTGCCTTGTTGAAGACATTCAAGGGCCTATTGGCAATCCCCCTTATTTATGCTGGGAGGCATACTTAAGGGGAATTACCTGACACTTACTGTGTTGTCTCTTAGCGTACTCATGGCGCCCCTTCTTTTCAGCGGGGTGGATGTTGTATCTCTTGCCTAGTCTTCTGCTTTCACAGGGAGTGATTTTTATATGAAGATTTGTCACTAGTCCCTCTAGGATTTTCCAAGCGTATATTATGATGTATCTTTCTCCCCTGCGTTCCAGAGAGTACAAATCAAAGGACTTCAACCGTTCCCACAACTATTGTGGGAGAGGCCAGGACGCCCCACCACACCCACTGTGGGGGAGACTTTCCAAGTCTCTTACGTACTACAAGAAATAATTAACTTCCATACATTTTATGAAGTATTGAAGCAGTTCACCTGGTTACAAGGTCATTAACCTTTAATGATGTAGAAACTGGACAATAAAACCGTTGATAGCAATTAACACACACACACACACACACACATACACACACACACACACACACACACACACACACACACATATATATACACAAATAACCCGCACAAATAACACACTGTATGACTTTGTAAATGTCCAAGTCAGACCGAAACGTCGTCGTAAGCTTCTCTCTTTTATGTGCGGGTTATTTGTGTATCGTTCCAGTCACGGTATTGTGCTTTTTTTGTTATATATATATATATATATATATATATATATATATATATATATATATATATATATATATATATATATATATATATATATATAATATATATAATATAGGTAGGGCGAAATGACAGTAGTTTGTTGGATTATGTATTGGTAGATAAAAGACTGTTGAGTAGACTTCAGGATGTACATGTTTATAGAGGGGCCACAGATATATCAGATCACTTTCTAGTTGTAGCTACACTGAGAGTAAAAGATAGATGGGATACAAGGAGAATAGAAGCATCAGGGAAGAGAGAGGTGAAGGTTTATAAACTAAAAGAGGAGGCAGTTAGGGTAAGATATAAACAGCTATAGAGAGCATAGGCAATGGGGTCGAAGAGGTATGGGGTAGGTTTAAAAATGTAGTGTTAGAGTGTTCAGCAGAAGTTTGTGGTTACAAGAAGGTGGGTGAGGGAGGGAAGAGGAGCGATTGGTGGAATGATGATGTAAAGAGAGTAGTAAGGGAGAAAAAGTTAGCATATGAGAAGTTTTTACAAAGTAGAAGTGATGAAAGGAGGGAAGAGTATATGGAGAAAAAGAGAGAGGTTAAGAGAGTGGTGAAGCAATGTAAAAAGAGAGCAAATGAGAGAGTGGGTGAGATGTTATCAACAAATTTTGTTGAAAATAAGAAAAAGTTTTGGAGTGCAATTAACAAGTTAAGGAAGCCTAGTGAAAAAATGGATTCGTCAGTTAAAAATAGGAGAGGAGAGTTATTAAACGGAGAGTTAGAGGTATTGGGAAGATGGAGGGAATATTTCGAGGAATTGTTAAATGTTGATGAAGATAGGGAAGCTGTGATTTCGTGTATAGGACAAGGAGGAATAACATCTTGTAGGAGTGAGGAAGAGCCAGTTGTGAGTGTGGGGGAAGTTCGTGAGGCAGTAGGTAAAATGAAAGGGGGTAAGGCAGCCGGGATTGATGGGATAAAGATAGAAATGTTTAAAGCAGGTGGGGATATAGTTTTGGAGTGGTTGGTGCAATTATTTAATAAATGTATGGAAGAAGGTAAGGTACCTAGGGATTGGCAGAGAGCATGCATAGTTCCTTTGTATAAAGGCAAAGGGGACAAAAGAGAGTGCAAAAATTATAGGGGGATAAGTTTGTTGAGTATACCTGGTAAAGGGTATGGTAGAGTTATTATTGAAATAATTAAGAGTAAGACGGAGAATAGGATAGCAGATGAACAAGGAGGCTTTAGAAAAGGTAGGGGGTGTGTGGACCAGGTGTTTACAGTGAAACACATAAGTGAACAGTATATAGATAAGGCTAAAGAGGTCTTTGTGGCATTTATGGATTTGGAAAAGGCGTATGACAGGGTGGATAGGGGGGCCATGTGGCAGATGTTGCAGGTGTATGGTGTAGGAGGTAGGTTACTGAAAGCAGTGAAGAGAGATTAGGTGATGAAAGATTGGATATCAGATTGGAGGGAGAGAGTATGGAGGAGGTGAATGTGTTTAGATATTTGGGAGTGGACGTGTCAGTAGATGGGTCTATGAAAGGTGAGGTGAATCATAGAATTGATGAGGGGATAAGGGTGAGTGGTGCACTTAGGAGTCTGTGGAGACAAAGAACTTTGTCCTTGGAGGCAAAGAGGGGAATGTATGAGAGTATAGTTTTACCAATGCTCTTATATGGGTGTGAAGCATGGGTGATGAATGTTGCAGCGATGAGAAGGCTGGAGGCAGTGGAGATGTCATGTCTGAGGGCAATGTGTGGTGTGAATATAATGCAGAGAATTCGTAGTTTGGAAGTTAGGAGGAGGTGCGGGATTACCAAAACTGTTGTCCAGAGGGCTGAGGAAGGGTTGTTGAGGTGGTTCGGACATGTAGAGAGAATGGAGCGAAACAGAATGACTTCAAGAGTGTGTCAGTCTGTCGTGGAAGGAAGGCGGGGTAGGGGTCGGCCTAGGAAAGGCTGGAGGGAAGGGGTAAAGGAGGTTTTGTGTGCGAGGGGCTTGGACTTCCAGCAGGCATGCGTGAGCGTGTTTGATAGGAGTGAATGGAGACGAATGGTTTTTAATACTTGACGTGCTGTTGGAGTGTGAGCAAAGTAACATTTATGAAGGGGTTCAGGGAAACCGGCAGGCCGGACTTGAGTCCTGGAGATGGGAAGTACAGTGTCTGCACTCTGAAGGAGGGGTGTTAATGTTGCAGTTTAAAAACTGTAGTGTAAAGCACCCTTCTGGCAAGACAGTGATGGAGTGAATGATGGTGAAAGTTTTTCTTTTTGGGGACACCCTGCCTTGGTGGGAATATATATATATATATATATATATATATATATATATATATATATATATATATATATATATATATATATATATATATATATATATATATTAGTGTTAAGGACATTGTTAATTATCTGTATCATATTATATTACTATATTATAACAATTATTATTGTCGTTGTGGTAGAGAAAAAGAATGTAATCAGGATTAAGTCAAGAGTAATTCGTAGCTCCTGTTCCTTGGATCAAGAGCAATTACCAGAATCATGGCAACTACCTTTTAAGGGTTTATGAAATCTAAGAGGGATCCATATATAAGTTGATCCTCCTCCAAGTCACTTGGATCCTCCTCCAACTCACTTGGATCCTCTTCCAAGACACTTAGATCCTCCTCCAACAGACTTGGATCCTCCTCCAAGATACTTGGATCCTCCTCCAAGACACTTGGATCCTCCTCCAAGACACTTGGATCCTCCTCCAAGACACTTGGATCCTCGTCCAACACACTTAGTTCCTCCTCCAACACACTTGGATCCTCCTCCAACACACTTGGATCCTCCTCCAACACACTTGGATCCTCTTCCAAGACACTTGGATCCTCCTCCAACACACTTGGATCCTCCTCCAACACACTTGGATCCTCCTCCAAGACACTTGGATCCTCCTCCAAGACACTTGGATCCTCCTCCAACTCACTTGGATCCTCCTCCAAGACACTTGGATCCTCTTCCAACAGACTTGGATCCTCCTCCAAGATACTTGGATCCTCCTCCAAGACACTTGGATCCTCCTCCAAGACACTTGGATCCTCCTCCAAGACACTTGGATCCTCCTCCAAGACACTTAGTTCCTCCTCCAACACACTTGGATCCTCCTCCAAGACACTTGGATCCTCCTCCAAGACACTTGGATCCTCCAAGACACTTGGATCCTCCTCCAACACACTTGGATCCTCCTCCAACACACTTGGATCCTCCTCCAAGACACTTGGATCCTCCTCCAAGACACTTGGATCCTCCTTCAAGACACTTGGATCCTCCTCCAAGACACTTGGATCCTCCTCCAAGACACTTGGATCCTCCTCCAAGACACTTGGATCCTCCTCCAAGACACTTGGATCCTCCTCCAAGACACTTGGATCCTCCTCCAAGACACTTGGATCCTCCTCCAAGACACTTGGATCCTCCTCCAATACACTTGGATCCTCCTCCAAGAAGATAACTCTGTTTACCGAGACATGTGAATCAATAACTCGGACTGCAAAATTTCACACCAGTTTTGGTACCAAGTGGAACATAGGCGTGGGAGAGGGTGGGAGAGAGATAGAGAGAGAGAGAGAGAGAGAGAGGGAGAGAGGGAGAGGGAGAGGGAGAGAGGGAGAGACGGAGAAGCAGAGAGGGAGGAGGAGAGAGGGAGGAGGAGAGAGGGAATACAATGTTCTTGTCTCTCACAGCCGCTCGCTGGTTTAATCCCAACACGAACAGCCTGTTAAACTAATTGCTAGAGGAAAACGTGTGCTGTGTGGCGTCTGATCTGTAATTTGAGGCGTCTGTCGTGTCTGTTAGCTTCAGGCGTGTGTCGTGTCTGTGATCTGTTAGTCTGAGGCGTCTGTCGTGTCTGTGATCTGTTACTGTGACATGTCTCCCGTGTGTCTGTGCTCTGGTAGTCTGAAGCGACTGTCGTGTGTCTGTGTTCTGTTAGTGTGATGTGTCTGTCGTGTGTCTGTGTTCTGTTAGTGTGACGTGTCTGTCGTGTGTCTGTGTTCTGTTAGTGTGACGTGTCTGTCGTGTGTCTGTGTTCTGTTAGTGTGACGTGTCTGTCGTGTGTCTGTGTTCTGTTAGTGTGACGTGTCTGTCGTGTGTCTGTGTTCTGTTAGTGTGACGTGTCTGTCATGTGTCTGTGTTCTGTTAGTGTGACGTGTCTGTCGAGTGTCTGTGTTCTGTAAGTCTGACGTGTCTGTCGTGTGTCTGTGTTCTGTTAGTGTGACGTGTCTGTCGAGTGTCTGTGTTCTGTTAGTGTGACGTGTCTGTCGTGTTTGTGATCTGAAATCCTCAGTTCTCTCACTGAAATAGTGAACTAGACAAGAATTGAAGTGGAAAACAATAATAGAAGGAACGAGGGATACAACTGAGGTAGAGGGGGAGGGAAGGGGGAAGAGAGAGAGGGGGGAAGGGGGAGAGAGAGAGGGGGAAGGGGGAGAGAGAAAGGGAAAGGAAAAGAGAAAAAAGGATGATTGAATCTTAACAATTACCGAATAACGAAAAAATGAAAGTTTTAAATGTCGTGGATTTTTTTCTTATTCAGAAACACTTTCAAACAATATAGAGGCAGAACACAGTGTTAAAGTGCCTGACAACATCAATAAGTGCCAGTAAGAGGCAGAACACAGTGTTAAAGTGCCTGACAACATCAATAAGTGCCAGTAAGAGGCAGAAGACAGTGTTAAAGTGCCTGACAACATCAATAAGTGCCAGTAAGAGGCAGAACACGATGTTAAAGTGCCTGACAACATCAATAAGTGCCAGTAAGAGGCAGAACACGATGTTAAAGTGCCTGACAACATCAATAAGTGCCAGTAAGAGGCAGAAGACAGTGTTAAAGTGCCTGACAACATCAATAAGTGCCAGTAAGAGGCAGAAGACAGTGTTAAAGTGCCTGACAACATCAATAAGTGCCAGTAAGAGGCAGAAGACAGTGTTAAAGTGCCTGACAACATCAATAAGTGCCAGTAAGAGGCAGAACACGATGTTAAAGTGCCTGACAACATCAATAAGTGCCAGTAAGAGGCAGAACACGATGTTAAAGTGCCTGACAACATCAATAAGTGCCAGTAAGAGGCAGAAGACAGTGTTAAAGTGCCTGACAACATCAATAAGTGCCAGTAAGAGGCAGAAGACAGTGTTAAAGTGCCTGACAACATCAATAAGTGCCAGTAAGAGGCAGAAGAAGCAGTGTTAAAGTGCCTGACAACATCAATAAGTGCCAGTAAGAGGCAGAAGACAGTGTTAAAGTGCCTGACAACATCAATAAGTGCCAGTAAGAGGCAGAAGACAGTGTTAAAGTGCCTGACAACATCAATAAGTGCCAGTAAGAGGCAGAAGACAGTGTTAAAGTGCCTGACAACATCAATAAGTGCCAGTAAGAGGCAGAACACGATGTTAAAGTGCCTGACAACATCAATAAGTGCCAGTAAGAGGCAGAACACGATGTTAAAGTGCCTGACAACATCAATAAGTGCCAGTAAGAGGCAGAAGACAGTGTTAAAGTGCCTGACAACATCAATAAGTGCCAGTAAGAGGCAGAAGACAGTGTTAAAGTGCCTGACAACATCAATAAGTGCCAGTAAGAGGCAGAAGACAGTGTTAAAGTGCCTGACAACATCAATAAGTGCCAGTAAGAGGCAGAAGACAGTGTTAAAGTGCCTGACAACATCAATAAGTGCCAGTAAGAGGCAGAACACGATGTTAAAGTGCCTGACAACATCAATAAGTGCCAGTAAGAGGCAGAAGACAGTGTTAAAGTGCCTGACAACATCAATAAGTGCCAGTAAGAGGCAGAACACGATGTTAAAGTGCCTGACAACATCAATAAGTGCCAGTAAGAGGCAGAACACAGTGTTAAAGTGCCTGACAACATCAATAAGTGCCAGTAAGAGGCAGAAGACAGTGTTAAAGTGCCTGACAACATCAATAAGTGCCAGTAAGAGGCAGAACACAGTGTTAAAGTGCCTGACAACATCAATAAGTGCCAGTAAGAGGCAGAACACAGTGTTAAAGTGCCTGACAACATCAATAAGTGCCAGTAAGAGGCAGAACACAGTGTTAAAGTGCCTGACAACATCAATAAGTGCCAGTAAGAGGCAGAACACAGTGTTAAAGTGCCTGACAACATCAATAAGTGCCAGTAAGAGGCAGAACACAGTGTTAAAGTGCCTGACAACATCAATAAGTGCCAGTAAGAGGCAGAACACAGTGTTAAAGTGCCTGACAACATCAATAAGTGCCAGTAAGAGGCAGAACACAGTGTTAAAGTGCCTGACAACATCAATAAGTGCCAGTAAGAGGCAGAACACGGTGTTAAAGTGCCTGACAACATCAATAAGTGCCAGTAAGAGGCAGAACACAGTGTTAAAGTGCCTGACAACATCAATAAGTGCCAGTAAGAGCCGCGGGAAAACTATCATCAACGTGGGCAGCGGGAAGACTATCATCAACGTGGGCAACGGGAAGACTATCATCAACGTGGGCAGCGGGAAGACTATCATCAACGTGGGCAGCGAGAAGACTAGCATCAACGCGGGCAGCGGGAAGACTATCATCAACGTGGGCAGCGGGAAGACTATCATCAACGTGGGCAGCGGGAAGACTAGCATCAACGCGGCAGCGGGAAGACTATCGTCAACGTGGGCAGCGGGAAGACTATCATCAACGTGGGCAGCGGGAAGACTAGCATCAACGTGGGCAGCGGGAAGACTAGCATCAACGTGGACAGCGGGAAGACTATAATTAACGTGGGCAGCGGGAAGACTAGCATCAACGTGGAGAGCGGGAAGACTATCATCAACGTGGGCAGCGGGAAGACTAGCATCAACGCGGCAGCGGGAAGACTATCATCAACGTGGGCAGCGGGAAGACTATCATCAACGTGGGCAGCGGGAAGACTAGCATCAACGTGGGCAGCGGGAAGACTAGCATCAACGCGGGCAGCGGGAAGACTAACATCAACGTGGGCAGCGGGAAGACTAGCATCAACGCGGAAGCGGGAAGACTAACATCAACATGGGCAGCGGGAAGACTATCATCAACGTGGGCAGCGGGAAGACTAGCATCAACGTGGACAGCGGGAAGACTACAATTAACGTGGGCAGCGGGAAGACTAGCATCAACGTGGGGAGCGGGAAGACTAGCATCAACGAGGGCAGCGGGAAGACTAGCATCAACGCGGACAGCGGGAAGACTAGCATCAACGCGGACAGCGGGAAGACTAGCATCAACGCGGACAGCGGGAAGACTAGCATCAACGAGGGCAGCGGGAAGACTAGCATCAACGAGGGCAGCGGGAAGACTAGCATCAACGTGGACAGCGGGAAGACTACAATTAACGTGGGCAGCGGGAAGACTAGCATCAACGTGGGGAGCGGGAAGACTAGCATCAACGAGGGCAGCGGGAAGACTAGCATCAACGCGGACAGCGGGAAGACTAGCATCAACGCGGACAGCGGGAAGACTAGCATCAACGCGGACAGCGGGAAGACTAGCATCAACGAGGGCAGCGGGAAGACTAGCATCAACGAGGGCAGCGGGAAGACTAGCATCAACGTGGACAGCGGGAAGACTAGCATCAACGCGGCAGCGGGAAGACTAGCATCAACGCGGACAGCGGGAAGACTAGCATCAACGCGGCAGCGGGAAGACTAGCATTAACGTGGGTAGCGGGAAGACTAGCATCAACGTGGGCAGCGGGAAGACTAGCATCAACGCGGCAGCGGGAAGACTAGCATCAACGCGGCAGCGGGAAGACTAGCATCAACGCGGACAGCGGGAAGACTAGCATCAACGCGGCAGCGGGAAGACTAGCATCAACGTGGGTAGCGGGAAGACTAGCATCAACGTGGGCAGCGGGAAGACTAGCATCAACGCGGCAGCGGGAAGACTAGCATCAACGCGGCAGCGGGAAGACTAGCATCAACGTGGGTAGCGGGAAGACTAGCATCAACGTGGGTAGCGGGAAGACTAGCATCAACGCGGGCAGCGGGAAGACTAGCATCAACGCGGACAGCGGAAAGACTAGCATCAACGTGGGCAGCGGGAAGATTAGCATCAACGTGGGCAGCGGGAAGACTAGCATCAACGTGGGCAGCGGGAAGACTAGCATCAACGCGGCAGCGGGAAGACTAGCATCAACGCGGCAGCGGGAAGACTACCATGAACGTGGGTAGCGGGAAGACTATCATCAACGTGGGCAGCGGGAAGACTAGCATCAACGCGGCAGCGGGAAGACTAGCATTAACGTGGGTAGCGGGAAGACTAGCATCAACGTGGGCAGCGGGAAGACTAGCATCAACGCTGCAGCGGGAAGACTAGCATCAACGCGGCAGCGGGAAGACTAGCATCAACGCGGCAGCGGGAAGACTAGCATCAACGTGGGTAGCGGGAAGACTAGCATCAACGCGGGCAGCGGGAAGACTAGCATCAACGCGGACAGCGGGAAGACTAGCATCAACGCGGGCAACAGAGAAACAGGAAAAACGGGAAAGTGTTTCCAGGTTCCAATGTTTCTCACTTGTGTTCATTGATTTTTTCCACCGAGATAACACATGTGTCTGTCTCGTTTTTTCTTCTATGTTGCTGCGTGTGTGTTGCTACGTGTGTGTGTTGCTGCCTGTGTGTGTTGCTGCGTGTGTGTTGCTGCGTGTGTGTGTTGCTGCGTGTGTGTTGCTGCGTGTGTGTTGCTGCGTGTGTGTTGCTGCGTGTGTGTTGCTGCGTGTGTGTGTTGCTGCCTGTGTGTTGCTGCCTGTGTGTGTTGCTACGTGTGTGTGTTGCTGCCTGTGTGTGTTGCTGCGTGTGTGTTGCTGCGTGTGTGTTGCTGCCTGTGTGTTGCTGCCTGTGTGTTGCTGCCTGTGTGTTGCTGCCTGTGTGTTGCTGCCTGTGTGTTGCTGCCTGTGTGTTGCTGCCTGTGTGTTGCTGCCTGTGTGTTGCTGCCTGTGTGTTGCTGCCTGTGTGTGTTGCTGCCTGTGTGTGTTGCTGCCTGTGTGTGTTGCTGCCTGTGTGTGTTGCTGCCTGTGTGTGTTGCTGCCTGTGTGTGTTGCTGCCTGTGTGTGTTGCTGCCTGTGTGTTGCTGCATGTGTGTGTTGCTGCGTGTGTGTGTTGCTGCGTGTGTGTGTTGCTGCGTGTGTGTGTTGCTGCGTGTGTGTGTTGCTGCGTGTACTCACCTAGTTGTACTCACCTAGTTGAGGTTGCGGGGGTCGAGTCCGAGCTCCTGGCCCCGCCTCTTCACTGATCGCTACTAGGTCACTCTCCCTCAGCCGTGAGCTTTATCATACCTCTGCTTAAAGCTATGTATGGATCCTGCCTCCACTACATCGCTTCCCAAACTATTCCACTTACTGACTACTCTGTGGCTGAAGAAATACTTCCTAACATCCCTGTGATTCATCTGTGTCTTCAGCTTCCAACTGTGTCCCCTTGTTACTGTGTCCAATCTCTGGAACATCCTGTCTTTGTCCACCTTGTCAATTCCTCTCAGTATTTTGTATGTCGTTATCATGTCCCCCCTATCTCTCCTGTCCTCCAGTGTCGTCAGGTTGATTTCCCTTAACCTCTCCTCGTAGGACATACCTCTTAGCTCTGGGACTAGTTTTGTTGCAAACCTTTGCACTTTCTCTAGTTTCTTCACGTGCTTGGCTAGGTGTGGGTTCCAAACTGGTGCCGCATACTCCAATATGGGCCTAACGTACACGGTGTACAGGGTCCTGAATGATTCCTTATTAAGATGTCGGAATGCTGTTCTGAGGTTTGCTAGGCGCCCGTATGCTGCAGCAGTTATTTGGTTGATGTGCGCTTCAGGAGATGTGCCTGGTGTTATACTCACCCCAAGATCTTTTTCCTTGAGTGAGGTTTGTAGTCTCTGACCCCCTAGACTGTACTCCGTCTGCGGCCTTCTTTGCCCTTCCCCAATCTTCATGACTTTGCACTTGGTGGGATTGAACTCCAGGAGCCAATTGCTGGACCAGGTCTGCAGCCTGTCCAGATCCCTTTGTAGTTCTGCCTGGTCTTCGATCGAGTGAATTCTTCTCATCAACTTCACGTCATCTGCAAACAGGGACACCTCAGAGTTTATTCCTTCCGTCATGTCGTTCACAAATACCAGAAACAGCACTGGTCCTAGGACTGACCCCTGCGGGACCCCGCTGGTCACAGGTGCCCACTCTGACACCTCGGTTGCTGCGTGTGTGTGTTGCTGCGTGTGTGTTGCTGCGTGTGTGTGTTGCTGCGTGTGTGTGTTGCTGCGTGTGTGTGTTGCTGCCTGTGTGTGTTGTTGCGTGTGTGTTGCTGCCTGTGTGTGTTGCTGCGTGTGTATGTTTCTGCGTGTGTGTTGCTGCGTGTGTGTGTTGCTGCGTGTGTGTTGCTGCGTGTGTGTGTTGCTGCGTGTGTGTGTTGCTGCGTGTGCGTGTTGCTGCGTGTGTGTGTTGCTGCGTGTGTGTGTTGCTGCGTGTGTGTGTTGCTGCGTGTGTGTGTTGCTGCGTGTGTGTTGCTGCGTGTGTGTTGCTGCGTGTGTGTGTTGCTGCGTGTGTGTTGCTGCGTGTGTGTGTTGCTGCGTGTGTGTGTTGCTGCGTGTGTGTGTTGCTGCGTGTGTGTGTTGCTGCGTGTGTGTGTTGCTGCGTGTGTGTGTTGCTGCGTGTGTGTGTTGCTGCGTGTGTGTGTTGCTGCGTGTGTGTGTTGCTGCGTGTGTGTGTTGCTGCGTGTGTGTGTTGCTGCGTGTGTGTGTTGCTGCGTGTGTGTGTTGCTGCGTGTGTGTGTTGCTGCGTGTGTGTGTTGCTGCGTGTGTGTGTTGCTGCGTGTGTGTGTTGCTGCGTGTGTGTTGCTGCATGTGTGTGTTACTGAATGCCTGTGTTTGTGTTGCTGCGTGCGCGCACACACCACACGCAAATTAGACATACCTTAAACATGTCGACAATAAAAAATACAGTTATCAGAGAATAATGAATTTAGAATAGCATCACATACGCTATTATTAAAGTGAGAAAAACTGTCTAACCGTCAGGGAGGAGTTAGACGGGAAGACTGCTAGTGGCTAGCCTGTCTAACGTCGTACGTTAGACAGTCAAATGTAGACGACATAGGTGTAGAAGTTAAACATTTAAAGACTCAAAAGTTAGACAGGAAGACAACGGAAGTTAGACAGCAGAAAATAGACAGGTAGATAGCGGAAGCTTTTATTCACTTAGTTCAAGTTTCGTTAATTAAAATAACGTATAATTAATTTCGTTAATTAATTTCGTTAATGGAATATTTTCATTAATTTTTCCTGTTTATTAAAACAATAATGACTACACTCACGCCTGTCTTGTGTACACACACACACACACACACGCACTCACACACACACACACACACACACACACACACACACACACACACACACACAAAGACACACACTCGGGCCCAGGAGCTGAATCGACCCTTGCAACCACATATATAGGTGAGTACACACACACACACACACGCACTCACACACACACACACACACACACACACACACACACACACAGACACACACTCGGGCCCAGGAGCTGAATCGACCCTTGCAACCACACATAGGTGAGTACACACACACACACACACACACTCACACACACACACACACACACACACACACACACACACACACACACACACACAAAGACACACACTCGGGCCCAGGAGCTGAATCGACCCTTGCAACCACATATATAGGTGAGTACACACACACACACACACACACACACACACACACACACACACACACACACACACACACACACACACACTCACACTCACACACACACACACACAAATTGTTTATTAAACACCTTGATAGCCATGCCTCGTGCCTTTTAGATATTTCAAATCAACTTATTAATCTGACCTCTAGGGCCCTATCATACCCATTCTTGAAGTGGTGTATGTGTTTTACATCACTACCTCCTAATTAGTTCCTCTTTTAAACAGAAGTACTAATTTCCCTTTGGCTTATCCGTGTCTTTAGTTGTTGTCTGTGTCTCTGGTTCCCTCTCCTAGCATCTCAGCCTCGCCATATCAGTTTAATCCCCCCAGATATTTTATATGTCATGATCAAATCTCAAGTATTTCTCTTCTAATATTTTTAAGTTACGCTTCTCCAGTCTCTTCTTGCTTTCTCTTTCATTACCTGCACTAGTTTCGTAGCAAAATTTGCGGGTTCCATGCTGGTGCCATATACCCAAGACGGGTAGGACGTTATGAAGGAATATTAACGTTCCCTAATGTTCTGAATATGGTAATATGTTTGCTGTGAGGTTTACCTCCAGACCTGTCCTCTTATCCGTTGTCTGCAGCGCCGCACATCGCAGAAGTGTCAGCCAGGTTGCCCCTGTGAACACTCACCTTTCATGTCAGATCACAGTCATTCTAATAGTCGGATCTCTGACAAAACTAATTACTCTCGTAACCCTCACAGATACCGTCTTGTTGAATCAGCCTTTCATAACATTTCTAACTTGAATTTATACACAACATTCCTAACTTGAATCACAGTCTTAGTTTGGTTGCGACTGATGTTTACCTTTCCCAGTATATTGTGAAATGTTTTATTCTTCACAACATACAAGACTTGCCTTGACTTTGACGCGCTCGTCACCTCTTTACCTGACCTGACCTGACCTGACCTGACCTGGCCTGACGTGGCCTTGGCTTGGCTTTCAGAGAGACAGAGAGACAGAGAGAGAGAGACAGATAGAGAGAGAGAGAGAGAGAGAGAGAGAGAGAGAGAGAGAGAGAGAGAGAGAGAGAGAGAGAGATAGAGAGCGGAGACAAATTGCGCAAACCTATAAATGGTGAAAGACAACTGCAAAGAGGAACTTTAATGAGAAATTTCACCTGTGGACAGACTTCTTTTGTAAACAGAAAGGGACGTGCAACAAGCAAATTTATACAAACGCAGTCGAGTGGCCGGGTCGGTGAGGTCACTGTATATGGTGAATTGCAAGACGAGAACACTGCAGGAGGATCACCAGTCCTTGCCACGTCCTGTTTGTGCAAATGGAGCTGTGATACAGGTCTGGGTAAACCAAAGCTCCTTCATGCTGTTGGATTCTATTTTGTGCTGCGGGAGATCTCCCGTAGCCTACGGGTCGAGATGAAAGATCAGCATCCCTACATGACTGATGTGAATAACTATTCATGTCAGCATGATACGTAGGGCCCAGATGGTCATAAAGAGAAGTCGATTAAACACGACGCAGATGCCTCGAAGTTGCGCTAATCTGAACTCAAATATTATCAAACTCAAGCGCTAAACTCAAGTCATTAAGCGCTGCTGAACTCAAATATAATCCAACAAAACTGACGAGCTTTCATTTTAGCCAAACCTGGATTCCAACTTGTTTTAAACAAGATCATAAGAAAGACTGTTAAGCCTCCTGCAGCGCTCCCATCTTGCAAGTCACCACATAGTGACTACACTGACCAGGTAACTCACCTGACTGCTTATATATAGTTGTACATCCCTGAGTATTTACTAAAACCTCTTCACAGGCAAACATCTCAGTGTGCCCCTCTGCAACTAAGGTCTTCACTTGACCACATAGCAGAACCCTATTTTGACACTAGCGCTGTTTACTGGTACGTTGCTGGAGAATAATCTGCTGCAGTGGTACTGTTACTACTGCTAATTCTCGGCTAGACCCAGAAATGTGCATCACATATTCCACTAAGTACCATACTCTGGGTGGACAATAGTTAAATGAACAATCTGAAATTCCACCATAGAGCTTGACTAACCCCCGGAGTGAACCATGACTAGAAGATATTTACTAAAAGTTTGTTTGTCATTGTCATGCAATTGCAAAAAAAAAAAAAAAAAAAAAATCGTTAACCACATCTGTGTTAAACCACTTGTCACGGAGTTTCAAAAATATCTTCAGGTTTAAGAATGTCAAATTTTAGTATTTTGAGTTGTAGTACCGAGTCTTTTTTGCCTAAGTGAGAACCAATTCAGTGACTTAAGCACTTTCTTCAATCGATTTCTTTGACATAGAATTAATCCCTATATAAATTACGTATATATTTTATTTATGATAAATAGCAAATATAACATTTCAGTCTTTACATAAACAAATGTAAATACAACGAGATAAACCTCTCAGTGTATACACAGATATTCGTATCTGTGTACATTTATGTATATATTAACAGCCACTTTTATCAGTGTATATACACACTCGAGTATTATCACAAATAATTATATTTTCAACTATAGCGAGCTTCAGTAATCTCTGTTGCACGTCACTGAATGACGCGAAACTGAAGAAAAAGAGAATCCAATGCAATGTTTTTATCTGATGCAATGTTGGGATCCAAAAACTGGGTTGGATCCAAGCCAGTGTTTTGATCTAAAAACTGGGTTGGATCCAAGCCAGTGTTTGGATCCAAAAACTGGGTTGGATCCAGTGTTTGGATCCAAAAACTGGGTTGGATCCAAGCCAGTGTTTGGATCCAAAAACTGGGTTGGATCCAGTGTTTGGATCCAAAAACTGGGTTGGATCCAAACCAGTGTTTTGATCCGAAAACTGGGTTGGATCCAAGCCAGTGTTTGGATCTAAAAAGTGGGTTGGATCCAAGCCAGTGTTTGGATCCAAAAGCTGGGTTGGATCCAAGCCAGTGTTTGGATCTAAAAAGTGGGTTGGATCCAAGCCAGTGTTTGGATCCAAAAGCTGCGTTGGATCCAAGCCAGTGTTTGGATCTAAAAAGTGGGTTGGATCCAAGCCAGTGTTTGGATCTAAAAAGTGGGTTGGATCCAAGCCAGTGTTTGGATCTAAAAAGTGGGTTGGATCCAAGCCAGTGTTTGGATCCAAAAGCTGCGTTGGATCCAAGCCAGTGTTTGGATCTAAAAAGTGGGTTGGATCCAAGCCAGTGTTTGGATCTAAAAAGTGGGTTGGATCCAAGCTAGTGTTTGGATCCAAACAATGGGTTGGATCCAAGCCAGTGTCTGGATCCAAACAATGGGTTGGATCCAAGCCAGTGTTTTGATCCAGTCGCTCAAGATACAGATATCGATTTAAATCCCAAAATATCCTGGCTGGAGAGACTTCCATATAAAGTCAGAGCTAAAGATATCCTGGTGTAGGAGCTCTGACGTCAGCACACACCCACGCATCAACATACAAGCTGACCAATCACAGTCGACTTCTCATACCACGCCCCCAACCCCCTCTTGGGGGCAACCAATGAGCGTCGCCGCCGACCCTCTCGCCTCCACCCCCACCAATTTACCACTCCCCAGCCAGCAGCCAATTAACGCCACCGGCTCTCCCGCGCCCAACCAATCAGCGCCTGCGACACATTGCCGGCGCAAGGGGGATGAGTGGCGGGGACTTTCAAAGCTCAGTGGCGCGCAGATTCGAATTTTCAAGCGGTTTTCAAGGGGATATTCGCTCATTTGGTAGTGTGGGGGAACGCAGACTCTTGTCCTCCCACTGGAGTTTGCTGCCACTCCCACTTGGAGTGGAGTGGAGGGGGAGTCAGAGGGAAGAAAGAAGAGGGAAGAAAAGCCAGAAGAAAATTATGAAGAAGCAAGAGGAAAAAGAGTGTAAAACTCTCTAATTATGTACGCTCATCCAGCGAGGCTGGCCAGGTCAGAGGTTATCTAGCGAGGCTGGCCAGGTCAGAGGTCATTCAGCGAGGCTGGCCAGGTCAGAGGTCATCTAGCGGGGCTGGCCAGGTCAGAGGTCATCCAGCGAGGCTGGCCAGGTCATAGGTCATCCAGCGAGGCTGGCTAGGTCATAGGTCATCCAGCGAGGCTGGCCAGGTCAGTGGTCATCCAGCAAGGCTGGCCAGGTCAGGGGTCATCCAGCGAGGCTGACCTGGTCATAGGTCATCCAGCGAGGCTGGCCAGGTCAGAGGTCATCCAGCGAGACTGGCCAGGTCACAGGTCATCCAGCGAGGCTGGCCAGGTCATAGGTCATCCAGCGAGGCTGGCCAGGTCAGAGGTCATCTAGCGAGGCTGGCCAGGTCAGGGGTCATCCAGCGAGGCTGGCCAGGTCAGAGGTCATCCAGCGAGGCTGGCCCGGTCAGAGGTCATCTAGCAAGGCTGGCCAGGTCAGAGGTCATCCAGCGTGGCTGGCCAGGTCAGAGGTCATCTAGTGAGGCTGGCCAGGTCAGAGGTCATCTAGCGAGGCTGGCCAAGTCAGAGGTCATCTAGCGAGGCTGGCCAGGTCAGAGGTCATCTAGCGAGGCTGGCCAGGTCAGTGATCATCGAGCGAGGCTGGCCAGGCCAGAGGTCATCTAGCGAGGCTGGCCAGGTCAGAGATCATCCAGCGAGGCTGGCAAGGTCAGTGATCATCTAGCGAGGCTGGTCAGGTCAGTGATCATCCAGCGAGGCTGGCCAGGTCAGAGGTAATCCAGCCAGGCTAGCCAGGTCAGTGATCATCCAGCGAGGCTGGCAAGGTCAGAGGTCATCTAGCGAGGCTGGCCAGGTCAGAGGTCATCCAGCGAGGCTGGCCAGGTCAGTGATCATCTACCGAGGCTGGCCAGGTCAGTGATCATCGAGCGAGGCTGGCCAGGTCAGTGATCATCGAGCGAGGCTGGCCAGGTCAGGGGTCATCTAGCAAGGCTGGCCAGGTCAGAGGTCATCTAGCGGGGCTGGCCAGGTCAGGGGTCATCCAGCGAGGCTGGCCAGGTCAGGGGTCATCCAGCGAGGCTGGCCAGGTCAGGGGTCATCCAGCGAGGCTGGCCAGGTCAGAGGTCATCCAGCGAGGCTGGCCAGGTCAGAGGTCATCCAGCGAGGCTGGCCAGGTCAGAGGTTATCCAGCGAGGCTGGCCAAGTCTTAGGTCATCCAGCGAGGCTGGCCAGGTCATAGGTCATCCAGCGAGGCTGGCCAGGTCAGAGGTCATCCAGCGAGGCTGGCCAGGTCATAGGTCATCCAGTGAGGCTGGCCAGGTCAGTGGTCATCCAGCGAGGCTGGCCAGGTCAGGGGTCATCCAGCGAGGCTGGCCAAGTCATAGGTCATCCAGCGAGGCTGGCCAGGTCAGAGGTCATCTAGCGAGGCTGGCCAGGTCAGAGGTCATCTAGCGAGGCTGGCCATGTCAGAGGTCATCTAGCGAGGCTGGCCAGGTCAGTGATCATCGAGCGAGGCTGGCCAGGTCAGTGATCATCTAGCGAGGCTGGCCAGGTCAGTGATCATCCAGCGAGGCTGGCCAGGTCAGAGGCCATCCAGCGAGGCTGGCCAGGTCAGTGATCATCTAGCGAGGCTGGCCAGGTCAGAGGTCATCTAGCGAGGCTGGCCAGGTAAGACGTCATCCAGCGAGGCTGGCCAGGTCAGTGATCATCGAGCGAGGCTGGCCAGGTCAGGGGTCATCTAGCGAGGCTGGCCAGGTCAGAGGTCATCTAGCGGGGCTGGCCAGATCAGGGGTCATCCAGCAAGGCTGGCCAGGTCAGAGGTCATCCAGCGTGGCTGGCCAGGTCAGTGGTCATCCAGCAAGGCTGGCCAGGTCATAGGTCATCCAGCGAGGCTGGCCAGGTCAGAGGTCATCCAGCAAGGCTGGCCAGGTCATAGGTCATCCAGCGAGGCTGGCCAGGTCAGTGGTCATCTAGCAAGGCTGGCCAGGTCAGGGGTCATCCAGCGAGGCTGACCAGGTCATAGGTCATCCAGCGAGGCTGGCCAGGTCCGGGGTCATCCAGCGAGACTGGCCAGGTCATAGATCTTCCAGCGAGGCTGGCCAGGTCAGAGGTCATCTAGCGAGGCTGGCCAGGTCAGAGGTCATCTAACGAGGCTGGCCAAGTCAGAGGTCATCTAGTGAGGCTGGCCAGGTCAGAGGTCATCTAGCGAGGCTGGCCAGGTCAGTGATCATCCAGCGAGGCTTGCCAGGTCAGTGATCATATAGCGAGGCTTGCCAGGTCAGTGATCATCCAGCGAGGCTGGCCAGGTCAGAGGTCATCCAGCGAGGCTGGCCAGGTCAGTGATCATCTAGCGAGGCTGGCCAGGTCAGAGGTCATCTAGCGAGGCTGGCCAGGTCACAGGTCATCCAGCGAGGCTGGCCAGGTCAGTGATCATCTACCGAGGCTGGCCAGGTCAGTGATCATCGAGCGAGGATGGCCAGGTCAGTGATCATCCAGCTAGGCTGGCCAGGTCAGGGGTCATCTAGCCAGACTGGACAGGTCAGTGGTCATCAAGCGAGGCTGGCCAGGTCAGGGGTCATCTAGCCAGACTGGACAGGTCAGGGATCATCTAGCAAGGCTGGCCAGGCCAGAGGTCATCCAGCGAGGCTGGCCAGGTCAGTGGTCATCCAGCGAGGCTGGCCAGGTCAGGGGTCATCTAGCGAGGCTGGCCAGGTCAGGGGTCATCTAGCGAGGCTGGCCAGGTTAGAGGTCATCCAGCGAGGCTGGCCAGGTCAGGGGTCATCCAGCGAGGCTGGCCAGGTCAGGGGTCATCCAGCGAGGCTGGCCAGGTCAGGGGTCATCCAGCGAGGCTGGCCAGGTCAGTGGTCATCCAGCGAGGCTGGCCAAGTCAGGGGTCATACAGCGTGGCTGGCCAGGTCAGAGGTCATCCAGCGAGGCTGGCCAGGTCAGAGGTCATCCAGCGAGGCTGGCCAGGTCAGAGGTCATCCAGCGAGGCTGGCCAAGTCAGGGGTCATACAGCGTGGCTGGCCAGGTCAGAGGTCATCCAGCGAGGCTGGCCAGGTCAGAGGTCATCCAGCGAGGCTGGCCAAGTCAGGGGTCATACAGCGTGGCTGGCCAGGTCAGAGGTCATCCAGCGAGGCTGGCCAGGTCAGAGGTCATCCAGCGAGGCTGGCCAGGTCAGGGGTCATCCAGCGAGGCTGGCCAGGTCAGTGGTCATCCAGCGAGGCTGGCCAGGTCAGGGGTCATCCAACGAGGCTGGCCAGGTCAATGGTCATCCAGCGAGGCTGGCCAGGTCAGGGGTCATCCAGCGAGGCTGGCCAGGTCAGGGGTCATCCAGCGAGGCTGGCCAGGTCAGAGGTCATGTGACGGCACTTGTGGTAATATGGCGGTTTAGTGGTCGTTGTACTGGTGGTCGTTGTACTGGTGGTCGTTGTACTGGTGGTCGTTGTACTGGTGGTCGTTGTACTGGTGGTCGTTGTTTTAGTAGCATCGGTAATTGTAATTAAGGAATTTTAAAGGTTTACGTTTATCAAAAAAAAAAAAAAATACCAGTGAAGCCTGGTCTCAGACCGGACTGCGGGGGGCGCTGACCCCCCGAAACCCTCTCCAGGTTAATTCCAGGTAAGCACATCAAGGTTACTGTGTTAGTGATACTAATCCAACCTCTTATTACCACAGGGGTCCGTCAGGGGTCCGTCAGGGGTCCGTCAGGGGTCCGTCAGGGGTCCGTCAGGGGTCCGTCAGGGATCCGTCAGGGATCCGTCAGGGGTTCGTCAGGGGTCCGTCAGTCACCAACTGGCTACGACTGAAACATTACTCAACATGATCAAGTATACTTCAAGAAAGTAGAAATAACGAAGATGGAAGAGAGTGATTGACTCCTGTCAATCACTGGTAAGATCCTCGAGACAATAATCTCAAGACAAATGAGTTTTTTGACTACCACTCACTACTTTGTGATCGTCAATATGGCTTCAGGAAAGGTCACTCTGCTGCTGATCTGTTGTTAAACCTCTCCACTAAGTGGCACCAGTCACTGGATGAATCCAAGTCAGCTGTGTGGTAGCACTGGACACTGCTGGCGCTTTCGACCGGGTGTGGCACCAGGGCCTCTTAGCAAAACTTCAAGCACTGGGAATTGCAGACTACGTTATGTCTCCTCAGTGATTACCTTCATGGTAGATCTCTAAGTGTAGTTCTCAATGGAACGGAATCAGCAAGACATCCTATTGGGGCAAGTGTTCCACAAGGAAGCGTGCTGGGACCATTGTTATGGAATGTCTACTTCAACGACCTTCTTTATCTCATCCCAGAATCACATGCATATGCAGACGACTGTACAATGACATTCACTTATCCAAGAGAAGAAACGCCAGCTGCTCTAAGCTACATCAATCACCAGCTGAGAGCTATATCAGCTTGGGGAAATAGATGGCAAGTAACATTTGCACCTGAGAAAACGCAAATGATGATCGTCTCTAGGCACCATGATGGTAATGCTGGTGCAGTAGTAAGGATGAATGGGAGGGTGTTGGCACCTGGAGATGAAGTTGATATCCTTTGGGTGAAATTTGACTCCAAACTAATCATGAAGAACCATGTTGTAAATCTTGCAAACAAGGCAGCCAGGAAGCTTACAGCACTTCGCCGTATCTCCCATCTGCTTGACAGTAGGGGTTGCAAGATTCTGTACGAGGCACAAGTACGCTCACACCTTGAGTATGCTCCACTTTCTTGGTTTGCCTGCCCCCCCTCTCATCTGAGACTGCTTGACAGAGTAGAGAACAGAGCAAGACGTCTCATCTCTCGCCTGGACCCATCCTGGATAGATCTGTCATTTCAGCAGAGCCTTCAACATAGGAGGGGTGTGGGTGGCCTTACTGTTATGTACAAGGCCAATATTGTCAAAGTACCACACTTGGATCCACTTCGAGGACAGCGTGAAACAAGCTTTTATGCCACAAGATGGGCAGAAAGCAGTAACTTCACTCTGGCTGTACCCTTCTCCAGAACATCACTTCATCTGAGATCATACATACCCAGGATGACTCGAGTATGGAACACATTCGTACAGCATAATGATGTCAACGAGATAAAGTCAGATGATCAAATGAAAATGCTGGCCCACAGTTGGCTCCAACTTCATCCTGTTCCCTACTTGTATGTCTCGTAACAATAAAAATGCTTTCAAATGAGCTGATGTAGGTGACAGCTCTTAGCGTGCCAATAAAGTTAGGAATCCTTAACCTGTAAATAGCTTGTCAATAAAGCTAGGGATCCTTAACCTTGTCAAACCCTGTGTAAAAAAGAGAGAGAGAGAGAGAGAGAGAGAGAGAGAGAGAGAGAGAGAGAGAGAGAGAGAGAGAGAGAGAGAGAGAGAGAGAGAGAGAGAGAGAGAGTATTAAACTCCAATATAAGCCTTCCTTTCATACTTCTTGATAGCTTCAACAGAACACAAACACAACACAAGGCACAAAAGTCTGTGACATCCCTGGTCTCGGCCTCACCATATCCACAACTGTAATTCAAACAAAGGGTCTCAAGATCTGGTATTCGTTGTCCGAACTAGCAAAAGGTTCCCTTGTCTGCCAGTCAATTTAGAGCTATAATTAAAGATCATCTCATCTCCCAAACATAACTACACCAACACTCTGCTATACCAAACATAACTACACCAACACTCTGCTATACCAAACATAACTACACCAACACTCTGCTATACCAAACATAACTACACCAACACTCTGCTATACCAAACATAACTACACCAACACTCTGCTATACCAAACATAACTACACCAACACTCTGCTATACCAAACATAACTACACCAACACTCTGCTATACCAAACATAACTACACCAACACTCTGCTATACCAAACATAACTACACCAACACTCTGCTATACCAAACATAACTACACCAACACTCTGCTATACCAAACATAACTACACCAACACTCTGCTATACCAAACATAACTACACCAACACTCTGCTATACCAAACATAACTACACCAACACTCTGCTATACCAAACATAACTACACCAACACTCTGCTATACCAAACATAACTACACCAACACTCTGCTATACCAAACATAACTACACCAACACTCTGCTATACCAAACATAACTACACCAACACTCTGCTATACCAAACATAACTACACCAACACTCTTCTATACCAAACATAACTTCACCAACACTCTGCTATACCAAACATAACTACACCAACACTCTGCTATACCAAACATAACTTCACCAACACTCTGCTATACCAAACATAACTACACCAACACTCTGCTATACCAAACATAACTACACCAACACTCTGCTATACCAAACATAACTACACCAACACTCTGCTATACCAAACATAACTACACCAACACTCTGCTATACCAAACATAACTACACCAACACTCTGCTATACCAAACATAACTACACCAACACTCTGCTATACCAAACATAACTACACCAACACTCTGCTATACCAAACATAACTTCACCAACACTCTGCTATACCAAACATAACTACACCAACACTCTGCTATACCAAACATAACTACACCAACACTCTGCTATACCAAACATAACTACACCAACACTCTGCTATACCAAACATAACTACACCAACACTCTGCTATACCAAACATAACTACACCAACACTCTGCTATACCAAACATAACTACACCAACACTCTACTATACCAAACATAACTACACCAACACTCTACTATACCAAACATAACTACACCAACACTCTGCTATACCAAACATAACTACACCAACACTCTGCTATACCAAACATAACTACACCAACACTCTGCTATACCAAACATAACTACACCAACACTCTGCTATACCAAACATAACTACACCAACACTCTGCTATACCAAACATAACTACACCAACACTCTGCTATACCAAACATAACTTCACCAACACTCTGCTATACCAAACATAACTACACCAACACTCTGCTATACCAAACATAACTACACCAACACTCTGCTATACCAAACATAACTACACCAACACTCTGCTATACCAAACATAACTACACCAACACTCTGCTATACCAAACATAACTACACCAACACTCTGCTATACCAAACATAACTTCACCAACACTCTGCTATACCAAACATAACTACACCAACACTCTGCTATACCAAACATAACTACACCAACACTCTGCTATACCAAACATAACTACACCAACACTCTGCTATACCAAACATAACTACACCAACACTCTGCTATACCAAACATAACTTCACCAACACTCTGCTATACCAAACATAACTACACCAACACTCTGCTATACCAAACATAACTACACCAACACTCTGCTATACCAAACATAACTACACCAACACTCTGCTATACCAAACATAACTACACCAACACTCTGCTATACCAAACATAACTACACCAACACTCTGCTATACCAAACATTACACCAACACTCTGCTATACCAAACATAACTACACCAACACTCTGCTATACCAAACATAACTACACCAACACTCTGCTATACCAAACATAACTTCACCAACACTCTGCTATACCAAACATAACTACACCAACACTCTGCTATACCAAACATAGCTACACCAACACTCTGCTATACCAAACATAACTACACCAACACTCTGCTATACCAAACATAACTACACCAACACTCTGCTATACCAAACATAACTTCACCAACACTCTGCTATACCAAACATAACTACACCAACACTCTGCTATACCAAACATAACTACACCAACACTCTGCTATACCAAACATAACTACACCAACACTCTGCTATACCAAACATAACTACACCAACACTCTGCTATACCAAATATAACTACACCAACACTCTACTATACCAAACATAACTACACCAACACTCTGCTATACCAAACATAACTTCACCAACACTCTGCTATACCAAACATAACTACACCAACACTCTGCTATACCAAACATAACTTCACCAACACTCTGCTATACCAAACATAACTTCACCAACACTCTGCTATACCAAACATAACTACACCAACACTCTACTATACCAAACATAACTACACCAACACTCTACTATACCAAACATAACTACACCAACACTCTGCTATACCAAACATAACTACACCAACACTCTACTATACCAAACATAACTACACCAACACTCTGCTATACCAAACATAACTTCACCAACACTCTGCTATACCAAACATAACTACACCAACACTCTGCTATACCAAACATAACTACACCAACACTCTGCTATACCAAACATAACTTCACCAACACTCTGCTATACCAAACATAACTACACCAACACTCTGCTATACCAAACATAACTTCACCAACACTCTGCTATACCAAACATAACTTCACCAACACTCTGCTATACCAAACATAACTACACAAACACTCTACTATACCAAACATAACTACACCAACACTCTACTATACCAAACATAACTACACCAACACTCTGCTATACCAAACATAACTACACCAACACTCTACTATACCAAACATAACTACACCAACACTCTGCTATACCAAACATAACTTCACCAACACTCTGCTATACCAAACATAACTACACCAACACTCTGCTATACCAAACATAACTTCACCAACACTCTGCTATACCAAACATAACTTCACCAACACTCTGCTATACCAAACATAACTTCACCAACACTCTGCTATACCAAACATAACTACACCAACACTCTGCTATACCAAACATAACTACACCAACACTCTGCTATACCAAACATAACTACACCAACACTCTGCTATACCAAACATAACTACACCAACACTCTGCTATACCAAACATAACTACACCAACACTCTTCTATACCAAACATAACTTCACCAACACTCTGCTATACCAAACATAACTACACCAACACTCTGCTATACCAAACATAACTTCACCAACACTCTGCTATACCAAACATAACTTCACCAACACTCTGCTATACCAAACATAACTACACCAACACTCTGCTATACCAAACATAACTACACCAACACTCTGCTATACCAAACATAACTACACCAACACTCTGCTATACCAAACATAACTACACCAACACTCTGCTATACCAAACATAACTACACCAACACTCTGCTATACCAAACATAACTACACCAACACTCTGCTATACCAAACATAACTACACCAACACTCTGCTATACCAAACATAACTACACCAACACTCTGCTATACCAAACATAACTACACCAACACTCTGCTATACCAAACATAACTACACCAACACTCTGCTATACCAAACATAACTACACCAACACTCTGCTATACCAAACATAACTACACCAACACTCTGCTATACCAAACATAACTACACCAACACTCTGCTATACCAAACATAACTACACCAACACTCTGCTATACCAAACATAACTACACCAACACTCTGCTATACCAAACATAACTACACCAACACTCTGCTATACCAAACATAACTACACCAACACTCTGCTATACCAAACATAACTACACCAACACTCTGCTATACCAAACATAACTACACCAACACTCTGCTATACCAAACATAACTACACCAACACTCTACTATACCAAACATAACTACACCAACACTCTGCTATACCAAACATAACTACACCAACACTCTGCTATACCAAACATAACTACACCAACACTCTGCTATACCAAACATAACTACACCAACACTCTGCTATACCAAACATAACTACACCAACACTACTATACCAAACATAACTACACCAACACTCTGCTATACCAAACATAACTACACCAACACTCTGCTATACCAAACATAACTACACCAACACTACCAGTTAACTCAAGATCACTAAACCAGTTTTAAATACTAATACACACTTAAAATTGTACTATAGTCCTAATCGTAATATTTTTGCTATCACTGTTTAGTAGTCATAATTAAAGTTTACCACTCGGTAACCTATCTAGTTGTAAGTAGTCTAAGTATTAGTCTACCACAAACGCATATGTAAACTACACTTCGTATATTGTGTGTGTGTGTGTGTGTGTGTGTGTGTGTGTGTGTGTGTGTGTGTACTCACCTATTTGTGGTTGCAGGGGTCGAGTCCTAGCTCCTGGCCCCGCCTCTTCACCGGTTGCTACTAGACCCTCTCTCTCCCCGCTCCATGAGCTTTATCAAACCTCGTCTTAAAACTGTGTATGGTTCCTGCCTCCACTACGTCATTTTCTAGGCTATTCCACTGCCTTACAACTCTATGACTGAAGAAATACTTCCTACTATCTCTCTGACTCATTTGTGTCTTCAACTTCCAATTGTGGCCTCTTGTTTCTGTGTCCCCTCCCTGGAACATCCTGTCCTTGTCCACCTTGTCTATTCCACGCAGTATTTTGTATGTCGTTATCATGTCTCCCCTGACCCTCCTGTCCTCCAGTGTCGTCAGGCCGATTTCCCTTAATCTTTCTTCATAGGACATTCCCTTAGCTCTGGAACTAACCTTGTTGCAAACCTTTGTACTTTCTCTAGTTTCTTGACGTGCTTTATCAAGTGCGGGTTCCAAACAGGTGCTGCATACTCCAGTATGGGCCTGACATACACGGTGTACAGTGTCTTGAATGATTCCTTACTAAGGTATCGGAATGCTGTTCTCAGGTTTGCCAGGCGCCCATATGCTGCAGCAGTTATCTGATTGATGTGTGCTTCCGGAGACATACTCGGTGTTATACTCACCCCAAGATCTTTCTCCTTGAGTGAGGTTTGCAGTCTTTGGCCACCTAGCCTATACTCTGTCTGTGGTCTTCTGTGCCCTTCCCCTATCTTCATGACTTTGCATTTGGCAGGATTAAATTCGAGAAGCCATTTGCTGGACCAGGTGTCCAGTCTGTCCAGGTCTCTTTGAAGTCCTGCCTGGTCCTCATCAGATTTAATTCTCCTCATTAACTTCACATCATCTGCAAACAGGGACACTTCTGAGTCTAACCCTTCCGTCATGTCGTTCACATATACCAAAAATAGCACTGGTCCTAGGACCGACCCCTGTGGGACCCCGCTCGTCACAGGTGCCCACTGTGATACATCATTACGTACCATGACTCGTTGTTGCCTCCCTGTCAGGTATTCTCTGATCCATTGCAGTGCCCTTCCTGTTATATGCGCCTGATGCTCTAGCTTCTGCACTAATCTCTTGTGAGGAACTGTGTCAAAGGCCTTCTTGCAGTCCAAGAAGATGCAATCAACCCACCCCTCTCTCTCTTGTCTTACTTCTGTTATTTTATCATAAAACTCCAGAAGGTTTGTGACACAGGATTTGCCTTCCGTGAATCCGTGCTGGTTGGCATTTATACTCCTGTTCCGTTCCAGGTGCTCCACCACTCTCCTCCTGATAATCTTCTCCATAATTTTGCATACTATACACGTCAATGACACAGGTCTATAGTTTAGTGCCTCTTTTCTGTCTCCTTTTTTGAAAATGGGAACTACATTTGCCGTCTTCCATACCTCAGGTAGTTGCCCAGTTTCCAGGGATGTGTTGAAGATTGTGGCAAGTGGTACGCACAACATATCTGTGTGTGTGTGTGTGTGTGTGTGTGTGTGTGTGTGTGTGTGTGTGTGTGTGTGTGTGTGTGTGTTAGAACTTTATTCCCACTGACAAGAGTAATGGATGATAATGATGATCTCTGAGACATTTGCCTCTGGACGATGGTGATTAAAACTCGGGGATATTTGACGTAATTACAAGTCATTACTTTATCTCTCAGCGTATCAAAGCTACACCAGTACACCCGGCTCTCCAGCACACCCGGCTCTCCAGCACACCCGGCTCTCCAGCACACCCGGCTCTCCAGCACACCCGGCTCTCCAGCACAGCTGCTGAATTTGTCGAAGGAATACATGGGATATTAACTGAATTTTCAGCACAGGACTCAGTAATGCTGACGTTTATTGCAGAACAAGACTATTAAACATTTCGCTCGCACGTTTCGCCCACACATTTCAACGGGAATATATTATTGTAGCCATGACTATGCACGTCTTTATTCCAACCCACCGACGTACTGATCTTACCAGCACCTCAATCTACCTGTAGTCCTATCTACATAAATAATATATAATCTACAGTGTTTAATTTATAAGTATCAAGTTTATAAGTGTCACCCAGACCGGGGAAAGTGACAGAAAATGGAGTATAAATGCCAGAATTATTCCAATCAAAGGGGATTGAATTCTCCAAAACTACATGCCAGTATCCTCCAGGGAATTACATACGTTGAGGAGCATCGGATTTATACCAATGATGGGATTCGATCCTGTCTTTTATCACAGTAATTTCAGTAAATACAAGAGATTTAATGACATAGTTGTGTTTCGGTGCGTTAAAGAGAGTGGATCGCTGTAGCTAAAGAGTTTTATGTCATTAGGAGTCTTATAGACGTAATCCCTCATGATCAAGGTTTAACCAAGAATAGAATAAGAGCTTACAAAGGTGTGCCATCGTCAGTGGCAGTGCCATCGTCAGTAGCAGTGCCATCGTCAGTAGCAGTGCCATCGTCAGTAGCAGTGCCATCGTCAGTGGCAGTGCCATCGTCAGTAGCAGTGCCATCGTCAGTAGCAGTGCTATCGTCAGTGGCAGTGCTATCGTCTATGTGAGAATATTGCTGTCAGCGATATTCTAACAGTTACAATCTTGCAATCTTTGGATGCTATCTGGTGGCTAGAGAATGCCTCTTCTGGTAGGCTTCAAACTTATCACTGGTATGTTTTGGTCGGTGTCAGCTTAGTATTGTTGTTACTGGGCTGAAGAGTTGTCACTTTGATCAAACAAGTTGTTGTATAGATTTCTATTCAATAACTTGAGAATGCCTCTTGTGATCGGCTTCAAACCTTCCATACCGTCCATCACCTAGAGGACGGTTCGATTAAATTTTGGATTGCGAAGGTGCCAATTTGCTCATTAAAAAATAGGGTAAATTTATATACTGGTTTTAATGTCACTTCTGAACAGTTGTTAAATTAGAATGTTTATCTCGGCATATCGATCCCCGAGATAACCAGAGAATGCTACTTCTGGCACATTAGTTTCAATGTGATATCATGTGTCTCTCAAGTGACTTCAGCTCTTCACTGATGATACTTAACTGAGTTAAGTAGAGGAGGCTGGGCTTAAGGGACGTGGGGATACTCATCTTGGATCTCTCAGCGACTAAGATTTGTATACTATCCTGCTTATTCTCTTTCGTTAATCTTTCTTCTTCGTATATCGATTGGTAGCGCACTCGAGCTCACACACTGAGGTCCAGGGGTCGGTTCCCGGTACGGCTGGAAGCATTGCGACGTGTTTCCATAGACACCTTCTGTCCATGTTCACCCATCGGTAAAATACCTGGGTGTTAGTCGACTGGTGTGGGACGCATCCTGGGGACAAAATTAACCTAATTTGCCCGAAATGGTCTACATAACAAGGGGCTTTCTATATAGTAATATGTTATTGCTGTCAGCTATGGTCTGTATACCTTGAACATGAAGCTGTGGAAACAAAGATTATGATAATTATTCTCCACTGTTCCTTCTCACCCCTTTCTGTACAGTCTTAATTCCCGCTTCCTTGTTTTTCTCCTGCCTCCTTTCCCCAATTTCTTGCTTCTTTTCCCCTTCTCTTGCTTCCTTTGCTATCCTCTTGCCTCTTTTCTCCCTCCCACCACCACCAGCCTGGTGTGGTAAACATTTCTCTCACGTCTGATAGGTTGGAACTACTGACTCACCAAGCAAAGTGCTTGGGAATGGTAGTAGTGGTGGTCAGAGTGGGGACAGTGGTGATAGTGGTGCTGGTAGGGGTGATGGTATTAATGGTATTGGTGGTATTAATGTTGTTGGTATTAGTGTTGATGGTGATGGTATTAATGGTGTTGGTATTAATGGTGTTGCTATTAATGGTGTTGATGGTGATGGTATTAATGGTGTTGGTATTAATGGTGTTGATATTAATGATGGTAGTGTTATTAATGGTAGTGCTGTTTCTCCAGTGACTACAATAACTACCACCGTCAACACCATTACCAACTTCCTGTGGGCTCGTTACACCGTTTCCGGCCTCACAATTACTTTCTAATCTAGTTAACAAGGTAATTATCCGATTATTTGCTCCACTTACTCCTTTCTTCCTATTTCGGAATTCCCTTTGTCATCTATGTAGGAGGGAGAGAAGGGAGGTGGAAGGGAGAGAAGGGAGGTGGAAGGGAGAGAAGGGAGGTGGAAGGGAGAGAAGGGAGGTGGAAGAGTGAGAACGGAGGTGGAAGGGTGAGAAGGGGTCGTAGAATATGGATGGATATTTTAGTACAAATATGCATTGGTGTACTTGTGCTCACTGCTAAATAACGTACATCTATGTACGTGACCAAGTACACTATCAGCACACACACACACACACACACACACACACACACACACACACACACACACACACACACACACACACAGTATTAGAACAGAAGTTGAAGGTTTGGTACACAAATGCAGATGGATTAACGAATAAACATGAGGAATGGCAAGAAAGAATCAATGAGAAGTCCCCAGACATCATAGCAGTTACAGAAACAAAACTCACGGAGACAATAACAGATGCAATCTTCCCACCAGGATACCAGATCATGAGGAAAGATAGAATGGGCAGAGGGGGAGGCGGGGTTGCTCTGCTCGTAAAAAACAGATGAAAATTCGAGAAAATGGAAGGCATAGATGAGACGGGAGAAAGAGACTACATAGTAGGTACACTTCAGTCTGGGGAACACAAGGTGGTCATTGCAGTGATGTATAATCCACCACACAACTGCAGGAGGCCAAGAGAGGAATATGAAGAGAGCAACAGAGCAATGGTGAACACACTTGCTGAGGTGGCAAGAAGAGCTCACTCCAGCAGAGCAAAGTTGCTGGTTATGGGGGATTTCAACCACAGGGAGATTGACTGGGAAAACCTGGAGCCACATGGGGGTCCCGAAACATGGAGACCCAAGATGTTGGACGTGGTGCTGGAAAACCTCATGCACCAACATGTTAAGGACACTACCAGAGTGAGAGGGGAGGATGAACCAGCAAGATTGGACCTTGTGTTCACCCTGGGCAGCTCAGACATTGAGGACATCAAGTATGAGAGTCCACGTTGTTCTGTGCTTTGAATACATAGTAGAGCTGCAAGTGGAGAGAATAACAGGAGTTGAATGGGAAAAACCTGACTATAAAAGAGGGGACTACATAGGGTTGAAGAACTTCCTGCAGGAGGTCCAGTGGGACAGAGAACTGGCAGGAAAGCCAGTAAACGAAATGATGGAATATGTAACAACAAAATGCAAGGAGGCAGTGGAAAGGTTTATTCCCAAGGGCAAGAGAAACAACGGGAAGACCAGAAGGAGCCCCTGGTTTACCCGAAGGTGTAAGGAGGCAAAAACAAAGTGCAATAGAGAATGGAAAAAAGTACAGAAGGCAGAGAACACACGAAAATAGGGAGATCAGTCGCAGAGCCAGGAACGAGTACACACAGGTAAGGAGGGAGGCCCAGCGACAGTATGAAAATGACATAGCATCGAGAATCAAGACTGACCCGAAACTGTTGTATAGCCACATCAGGAGGAAGACAACAGTCAAAGACCAGGTGATCAGATTAAGGAGAGAAGGTGGAGAACTCACAAGAAATGATCAGGAGGTATGTGAGGAGCTGAACAGGAGATTTAAGGAACTTTTTACAGTAGAGACAGGAAGGGCTGTGGGAATACAGCACAGAAGGGAGCATCAAGAGGGAATATACCAACAAGTGTTGGATGACATACGAGGAGGTGAAGCAGCTCCTAAGTGACCTTGATACCTCAAAGGCGATGGGACCGGACATCTCCCCATGGGTCCTTAGAGAAGGAGCAGAGATGCTGTGCGTGCCTCTAACCACAATCTTCAACACATCCCTTGAAACTGGGCAACTACCTGAGAAATGGAAGACAGCAAATGTAATCCCCATATTTAAGAAAGGAAACAGAAACGAGGCGCTAAACTACAGACCTGTGTCTCTGACACGTATTGTGTGTAAAGTCATGGAGAAGATTATCAGGAGCAGAGTGGTCGAACACCTGGAAAGGAACAAGATTATAAATGAAAACCAGCATGGGTTCATGGAAGGCAAATAATCTTGTATCACAAACCTCCTGGAGTTTTATGACAAGGTAACAGAAGTAAGACACGAGAGAGAGGGGTGGGTAGATTGCGTTTTACTAGACTGCAGGAAGGCCTTTGACACAGTTGCCCACAAGAGATTAGTGCAGAAGCTGGAGGATCAGGCGCATGTAACAGGGAGGGCACTGCAATGGATCAGGGAATACCTGACAGGGAGGCAGCAACGAGTCATGGTACGTGAAGAGGTATTACAGTGGGCGCCTGTGACGAGCGGGGTCCCACAGGGGTCAGTTCTAGGACCAGTGCTATTTTTGATATATGTGAACGACATAATGGAAGGAATAGACTCTGAAGTGTCTCTATTCGCAGATGATGTGAAGTTGATGAGAAGAATTAAATCGGATGAGGATGAGGCAGGACTGCAAAGAGACCTGGACAGGCTGGACATGTGGTCCAGTAACTGGCTTCTCGAATTCAATCCTGGCAAATGCAAAGTCATGAAGATTGGGGAGGGGCAAAGAAGACCGCAGACAGAGTATAGGCTAGGTGGACAAAGACTACAGACCTCACTCAGGGAGAAAGACCTTGGGGTGACCATAACACCGAGCACATCATCGGAGGCACACATCAACCAAATAACTGCTGCAGCATACGGGCGCCTGGCAAACCTGAGAATAGCGTTCCGATACCTTAATAAGGAATCGTTCAAGACACTGTACACTGTGTATGTTAGGCCCATACTGGAGTATGCAGCACCAGTCTGGAACCCACACCTGGTCAAGCACGTCAAGAAGTTAGAGAAAGTACAAAGGTTTGCAACAAGGCTAGTCCCAGAGCTCAGGGGAATGTCGTACGAGGAAAGGTTGAGGGAAATCGGACTGACGACACTGGAGGACAGAAGGGTCAGGGGAGACATGATAACGACATACAAGATGCTGCGGGGAATAGACAAGGTGGACAGAGATAGGATGTTCCAGAGAGGGGACACAGGAACAAGGTGTCACAACTGGAAGCTGAAGACTCAGACGAGTCACAGGACGTTAGGAAGTATTTCTTCAGTCATAGAGTCGTCAGGAAGTGGAATAGTCTAGCAAGTGAAGTAGTGGAGGCAGGAACCATACATAGTTTTAAGAAGAGGTATGATACAGCTCAGGAAGCAGAGAGAGAGAGGACCTAGTAGCGATCAGTGAAGAGGCGGGGCCAGGAGCTGAGTCTCGATCCCTGCAACCACAATTAGGTGAGTACAATTAGGTGAGTACACACACACACACACACACACACACACACACACACACACACACACACACACACACACACACACACACAAGCTTATAAATCTAAATATAAAACACAAACATGAAATATAACCCGAGTCAAACAAGGACAATTAAAACACATTGAAAATGAATGGAAACTAGGAAATATATAAGAGTACCAAAGTTGTTCCCGCCAGAGGCACAGAACAACCCGTAGATGTGTAGTCTGATCCACTGTCGTTCAGTGTCACGTAAACAGACTCGCCAGGGAAGACAGAAACAGAAGGTTCGCTCACTTCAGAGTGACCACTTCAAGGGGTGGTCACCCGTGGAGGAAAAGGTCTGAGGCGTGATGGGCCTAAGTCATCACTATTCAAGAAATCTTAACATGACTGTAAACCATACACGGTTCGCGTAAGGCTCAAGCTCATGAGTTAGAGCCCCACCCGTTCCGTGGTTTGCCATCGGGATATAGAACAGGTGCAGCCCTGAGGGAACTGTTAGTGAGGCTGGCACTAGCTAGTTGTCTCAGACAAGACAGACACTGCTCCCACAGTAACACACATACCAGGGAACTGACTTCCACGATTACAATACGAGAAGAGAAATTAGGTCATCGACTGCTTTGCGAAAGTCAAGCAGTTTGTGCAGCCCCTCGAAGTTTAACCGAGCTGGTCACAACACTCGGGTTAGGGAAGGTCAAACAAGTGTTTCAACACTCCGACAACCTATACCACCGTCATACTTTACATGCACATAAAATGGCGTACATATAAGTGAACGTTCACTCTCCACACATAGGTATTACATACGTAACGTTGCCAGTAACGCTGCAGTGACAAACCTGTTAAACAAGGCAGGTGACACCACCAGTTGGCCAGCAACTCAAAATACGTAATTTACAAGAGACTAAAAACAATTTTTTCTTTAACAACTGCTAAACCACTATAGATTATAAAATTTCTTCAAACCCAAGTAAAACTTTTCAATTAAGAAAGATTCAAAATATACAAATGTATAACTACTCCCTTAATAACTGGCCTAATAAGAATGTCTGATCCTACTGTATGTGTTCCCCAGTACAATAGTAAAGAAATTTAATGACGTAAATGATAGCACTCGGTACACTCATACTGGAAATTAATAAAGTTACGAGTATATAAAATAAAACAGAGTTTACACGTGATAGGTTTAGGTGGACTGTGACGATACGGCCCATAAAAGCGGCTAATTAAGTGTCATTAAGTGATGTAAGCAGAACGAGTGTGTAGGGGAGCACGGGGGGGTGTAAGTGTGAGGGGTGACTTGGAGTGTATTTGTAACACTTAAGAAGTCTATCTCCACCGTGATCTACAGCGGCCTGAACAGAACTCTACCGAAGTGAGAATGACTTACTGTCTGACAAAAGTGAATATTTATCTCACTAAAGTCACCATGTTTGCTACCACCTTTCTGCTGGTGCTCCACCACCTTCCTGCTGCTGCTCCACCACCTTCCTGCTGCTGCTCCACCACCTTCCTGCTGCTGCTCCACCACCTTCCTGCTGCTGCTCCACCACCTTCCTGCTGCTGCTGCTCCACCACCTTCCTGCTGCTGCTCCGCCACCTTCCTGCTGGTGCTGCTTCAACACCTTCCTGCTGCTGCTCCACCACCTTCCTGCTGCTGCTACTCCACTACCTTCCTGCTGGTGCTCCACCACCTTCCTGCTGCTGCTGCTCCACCACCTTCCTGCTGGTGCTCCACCACCTTCCTGCTGCTGCTGCTCCACCACCTGCCTCTCAGGACGACAACACTGAAGACACTTCTCTGGAAGGCTCAGGACCTGAGGAACGAAGGTCGTCAACGGTCCTATCAGATCCAAACACAGCAGGTACAGGAGGCAGCCTTCAGGAAGACACACCCAGACGAATCAACCGCCAGATAGAGATCAACTGCCTGCTCACCCAAACACAGTCCCACTAATGTGCGCAACTATCAGCCTATCAGAACCTGGCTTTTGCCGAATGGCTGCCCAATAAAAACCAGGAAACAAAACATGGAGTCAGCCACACTACAGAACAACTCAAAGAATCACAAGGAACTAGTTAACACAATCAACTTTTAAACATATCATGAAAAGGATAATTTACTGAAGTATAATACTTGTTGAAGATTGAGACACTTATGCAGCATATGGGAATCTTTATTCAGGAAACGTTTCGCCACACAGTGGCTTCATCAGTCCAATACAAAGAGGAAGGCGTAAGGAGAGGAGGAGAATGAGGTAATCAGTCCCTCATTCTCCTCCTCTCCTTACGCCTTCCTCTTTGTATTGGACTGATGAAGCCACTGTGTGGCGAAACGTTTCCTGAATAAAGATTCCCATATGCTGCATAAGTGTCTCAATCTTCAACTTGTCGGCTTTTCAAACCATTCATCACATATAATACTTGTGTTTTCTCGAGTTACGTAAAATACTTGCATGTCTATCGAGGAGCTTGATCATACCATGTTTCACTCTGTGTAGAGCTTCATCACGCCATTTTCGCTCTATATAGAGCCGCATTTTGAAGATAGAACATTACAAATATTCATGTGTATATTCGTGAAGAAGAGCCAAACCCGCAGGGGTTAAATAGAACAGGCAGAATGGGAGTTAATCAGGTCTGATCCGAGGAACAAACAAAAATGGGGGTGAAGGGGCAGCTCCGATTCCTCGGAGCAAGAACCTTTTATCAGCATCACTAGAATCACACATTCACACAGACACAGACACAGACACACACAGACACAGACACAGACACACAGACACAGACACACAGACACACACACACACACACACACACACACACTCAGGGAGAAAGACCTTGGGGTGACCATAACACCGAGCACATCACCGGAGGCACACATCAACCAAATAACCGCTGCAGCATACGGGCGCCTGGCAAACCTGAGAATAGCGTTCCGATACCTTAATAAGGAATCGTTCAAGACACTGTACACTGTGTATGTTAGGCCCATACTGGAGTATGCAGCACCAGTCTGGAACCCACACCTGGTCAAGCACGTCAAGAAGTTAGAGAAAGTACAAAGGTTTGCAACAAGGCTAGTCCCAGAGCTCAAGGGAATGTCATACGAGGAAAGGTTAAGGGAAATCGGACTGACGACATTGGAGGACAGAAGGGTCAGGGGAGACATGATAACGACATACAAGATACTGCGGGGAATAGACAAGGTGGACAGAGATAGGATGTTCCAGAGAGGGGACACAGGGACAAGGGGTCACAACTGGAAGCTGAAGACTCAGACGAGTCACAGGGACGTTAGGAAGTATTTCTTCAGTCATAGAGTTGTCAGCAAGTGGAATAGCCTAGCAAGTGAAGTAGTGAAGGCAGGAACCATACATAGTTTTAAGAAGAGGTATGACAAAGCTCAGGAAGCAGAGAGAGAGAGGATCCAGTAGCGATCAGTGAAGAGGCGGGGCCAGGAGCTGAGTCTCGACCCCTGCAACCACAATTAGGTGAGTACAATTAGGTGAGTACACACACACACACACACACATACACACACACACACACACACACACACACACACACACACACACACACACACACACACACACACTGTACACTGTGTATGTTAGGCCCATACTGGAGTATGCAGCACCAATCTGGAACCCACACCTGGTCAAGCACGTCAAGAAGTTAGAGAAAGTACAAAGGTTTGCAACAAGGCTAGTCCCAGAGCTCAAGGGAATGTCGTACGAGGAAAGGTTAAGGGAAATCGGACTGACGACACTGGAGGACAGAAGGGTCAGGGGAGACATGATAACGACATACAAGATACTGCGGGGAATAGACAAGGTGGACAGAGATAGGATGTTCCAGAGAGGGGACACAGGGACAAGGGGTCACAACTGGAAGCTGAAGACTCAGACGAGTCACAGGGACGTTAGGAAGTATTTGTTCAGTCATAGAGTTGTCAGCAAGTGGAATAGCCTAGCAAGTGAAGTAGTGGAAGCAGGAACCATACATAGTTTTAAGAAGAGGTATGACAAAGCTCAGGAAGCAAAGAGAGAGAGGATCCAGTAGCGATCAGTGAAGAGGCGGGGCCAGGAGCTGAGTCTCGACCCCTGCAACCACAATTAGGTGAGTACAATTAGGTGAGTACACACACACACACACAAACACACACACACACACACACACACACACACACACACACACACACACACACACACACACACACACACACACTAGAGGAGCAGGCACACATAACAGGAAAGGCACTGCAATGGATCAGAGAATATCTGACAGGGAGGCAACAACGAGTCATGGTACGCGACGAGGTGTCAGAGTGGGCGCCTGTGACAAGCGGGGTTCCACAGGGGTCAGTCCTAGGACCTGTGCTGTTCTTGGTATACGTGAACGACATAACGGAAGGGATAGACTCAGAAGTGTCCTTGTTTGCAGACGATGTGAAGTTAATGAGAAGAATCGAATCGGACGAGGATCAGGCAGGACTACAAAGAGATCTGGACAGGCTACAAGCCTGGTCCAGCAACTGGCTCCTTGAATTTAACCCTGCCAAATGCAAAGTCATGAAGATTGGGGAAGGGCAAAGAAGACCGCAGACACAATATAGTTTAGATGGCCAAAGACTGCAAACCTCACTCAAGGAAAAAGATCTGGGGGTGAGTATAACACCGAGCATATCTCCTGAGGCGCACATCAATCAGATAACTGCTGCAGCATACGGGCGCCTGGCAAACCTACGGATAGCGTTCCGATACCTCAGTAAGGATTCGTTTAAGACTCTGTACACCATCTACGTCAGGCCCATACTGGAGTATGCAGCACCAGTTTGGAATCCACACCTAGTCAAGCACGTCAAGAAATTAGAGAAAGTGCAAAGGTTTGCAACAAGACTAGTCCCAGAGCTACGGGGATTGTCCTATGAAGAAAGGTTGAGGGAAATCGGCCTGACGACACTGGAGGCCAGGAGGGTCAGGGGAGACATGATAACGACATATAAAATACTGCGCGGAATAGACGAGGTGGACAAAGACGGGATGTTCCAGAGATGGGACACAGACACAAGAGGTCACAATTGGAAGTTGAAGACTCAGATGAATCAAAGGGATGTTAGGAAGTATTTCTTCAGTCATAGAGTAGTCAGGCCATGGAATAGCCTAGAAAGTGATGTGGTGGATGCAGGAACCATACATAGTTTTAAGGCGAGGTATGATAGAGCTCATGGGGCAGGGAGAGAGAGGACCTAGTAGCAATCAGCGAAGAGGCGGGGCCAGGAGCTGTGACTCGACCCCTGCAACCACAAATAGGTGAGTACAAATAGGTGAGTACACACACACACACACACACACACACACACACACACACACACACAGACACACACACACACACACACACACACACACACACACACACACACACACACACACACACACACAAGGGACGACACACAAGTATCCTCCAGCTCTCCGACAACACTATATTTCCTGGCGACTTGATGTACCAACTTTGGTGGTCATAAATTACCAGAAAGTTTGATAATTAGTGTTCAGTGAGGAAGCTCGGACAACACAACTCCAAAAATGTTTGTTATTAGTTGAAGGTGTCTTGATGATGCCTTTCTTAGTGTAGTGTGTATCCCTGTTATGTAGTGTGTATCCCTGTTATGTAGTGTGTATCCCTGTTATGTAGTGTGTATCCTTGTTATGTAGTGTGTATCCCTGTTATGTAGTGTGTATCCCTGTTATGTAGTGTGTATCCCTGTTATGTAGTGTGTATCCCTGTTATGTAGTGTGTATCCTTGTTATGTAGTGTGTATCCTTGTTATGTAGGGTGTATCCTTGTTATGTAGTGTGTATCCTTGTTATGTAGTGTGTATCCCTGTTATGTAGTGTGTATCCCTGTTATGTAGTGTGTATCCCTGTTATGTAGTGTGTATCCCTGTTATGTAGTGTGTATCCCTGTTATGTAGTGTGTATCCTTGTTATGTAGTGTGTATCCTTGTTATGTAGTGTGTATCCTTGTTATGTAGTGTGTATCCTTGTTATGTAGTGTGTATCCTTGTTATGTAGTGTGTATCCTTGTTATGCAGTGTGTATCCCTGTTATGTAGGGTGTATCCCTGTTATGTAGTGTGTATCCCTGTTATGTAGTGTGTATCCCTGTTATGTAGTGTGTATCCCTGTTATGTAGTGTGTATCCCTGTTATGTAGTGTGTATCCCTGTTATGTAGTGTGTATCCCTGTTATACCCCACAGAGTTAAGTACACTCGGCAGATTGAGGTAGTGAATAAAACGGCTTCAAGACGAACGAAATCTTGGAATTCCTCTTTGTTAGAAGCCTTATTTATATTCTTCACCTTCCACACCGTTTTTTGGGGAGTGAAAGACTTCCACTCCATTATTTTTGGGAGACAAAAGACTTCATATATATTAATACAAGAAATTTAGAGAGCACATTATAAAATAAGTTGTGTGTAGGTGGAATATTGTGTGCAATACGACTCATCACACACACACGCACACACATACACACACACACACACACACACACACACACAAACACACACACACACACACACACACACACACACACACACACACACACACACACACGCACATACATGCACGTGTTTTACAATCAAATAACTGAAACCAAACGGGAGTTTGGGAACTTTGTTTTGTACGAGCTGTGAGTGTAACAATGTGTAAGCGACCCACTGGAGTGTGGCTTCCCACTCTCTCTACAAAACAAATTGGTTCGTTCCTCTTGTAAATAGAGACGTGGGAGCGGTACAGCTGCTGTAGTCAGTGCTTGATCACCACTACACCTGTAACCGGACACCAACACACTAATACAACTACGGGTTTAACAACCACCGGATCTATAACCGGAGAGAGTTGAGAGCGCTATGGACATGTTTTAACTACCAATGTCCCCAGCGTAGCTGTGTAGGAGGATGGCCGGGGATACCACCTGGATAGGAGATAAATAGCGCAGATTTAATAACGTAATTCCAAGTAGCGTGCTGGGCCTTTTAACTAAAGTATTGGTCGAGCGAAGCCACCAGCAGGTGTCCTGTCCTCCCTCCCATCCTTCCTGGTACACCAGGGCAGGGAGAAGAAAAGAGGAGGAAAGGGAAGAGAAGAGATGGGGAGGGAAGGGAACTGGAGGGTAATGTAAGAGGTGAAGCAGGAAAACACACAGCAGTGTCTAAGTGATCAGGTGAGTTCTTGATCCATGGAGTGACCAGGTGGGTTCTTGATCCATGGAGTGACCAGGTGACTTTTTGATCCATGGAGTGACCAGGTGGTTTCTTGATCCATGGAGCGACCAGATGGTTTCTTGGTCCATGGAGTGGGCAGGTGGCTTCTTGATCCATGGAGCGACCAGGTGGTTTCTTGATCCATGGAGCGACCAAGTGGCTTCTTGATCCATGGAGTGACCAGGTGGGTTCTTGATCCATGGAGTGACCAAGTGGCTTCTCGATCCATGGAGTGACCAAGTGGCTTCTTGATCCATGGAGTGACCAAGTGGCTTCTTGATCCATGGAATGACCAGGTGGCATCTTGGTCCACAGAGCCGATCATTAGCTACAGGAAATTTCGGATCCTTTTTAATGGAGAGGTTTCACCCTATGCCACGTACCACCACGTGTTTTTAGAAAGCCTTGCGAGCGGCGGCACTCTGTCAGGAAAGTCTTACCATATAGGCAACATTGCCTTCCAAACTATGGTTCACTGCCTCTGATACTTTACTGTAGAGGGGCCGTAAATATGTCCGGGATGAACGACATTTCGTTAACCCTTGTTTAACCTTATTAGTCAAATTATGTGCATTAATAAGTACAATTTGTGATTACTTCCTGCATGGTTGTTGTGAGGGAGGTAATTACACAATTCTTATAACATTTGCCATCACCTTTGGACCATTTGCATGGAATGCAGGAGGGGAGAGGTAAGGTGCCATTGAGATAATCTGAAGCAATCTGCTGGTTACCTGAGTGAGGTGAGGGGTCACTGAGGTGACCTGAACCAATCTGCAGGTTACCAGGGTGAGGTGAGGGTGTCATTGAGGTGATCTGCACCAATCTGCAGGTTACCTGGGTGAGGTGAGGAGCCATTGAGGTGACCTGAAGCATTTGCAGGTTATCTGAGTGAGGTGAGGGGTCACCGAGGTGACCTGAAGCAATCTGCAGGTTACCTGGGAGAGGTGAGGGGTCACTGAGGTGACCTGAAGCAATCTGCAGGTTACCTGGATGAGGTGGAGGGGCCATTGAGGTGACCTGAAGCAATCAGCAGGTTACCTGGGTGAGGTGAGGGGTCACTGAGGTGACCTGAAGCAATCAGCAGGTTACCTGGGTAAAGTGAGGGGTCACTGAGGTGACCAGAAGCAATCTGCAGGTTACCTGGGTAAAATGAGGGGTCACTGAGGTGACCTTTACTCAATTTACAGGAAAAAAAAACCTCTTATGCAACCTCAGTTTAATGACGTTATCCAACCTCAGCTTAATTAACAGGTCAATAGCTCATATTTCAGCTTAGCACAATTATCTTCCTTCAGTTTACAGGCTAAGAGCTATTATCTTAGGTCAGCTAACTTTAAAGTCCAGCCCTGTCTAAAATGTGATAGAATCCTCCCCAGGATGCCACCCAGAACAGCCAACTAACACCCAGATACCTACTTACTGTTAGGTAACAGAGGCAACAGAATTAAGGAAACTTGCCCACACACACACACACACATACACACACACACACACACACACACACACACACACACACACACACACACACACACACACACACACACACACACACACACAATCCCATGATATATCATGAGACATGCATCATGGGAATGTTATCATGGTAGAGGAAGCCAGTGGCCAGGAAAATCATTGGTTGTTTATCATGGTAGTATGGCAGTAAGAGAAGGTATTGTGGGAGTGTGTGAGGGATATTTTTTCATGGTTGAGATACATTTCCATGGTAGTTTTACATGGCAGTAAGGCGCTGAAGGTAGATCTTCATGGTAATATGGTGTTGAAGGCGTTTATTCAAGGTACTCTGGTGCTGAAGGCAGCTGTCTATGGTAGCATGGTGCTGAAGGCAGCTGTCCATGGTAGTTTGGCGCTGAAGGCAAGTTACCGTGGTAGTATGGTGCTAAAGGCACGTCACCATGGTAGTATGATGCTGAAGGCACGTTACCATGGTGGTATGGTTTTGTAGGCAAGTTACCGTGGTAGTATGGTGCTAAAGGCACGTCACCATGGTAGTATGATGCTGAAGGTACGTCATCATGGTGGTATTGTGCTAAAGGCATATCACCATGGTAGTATAGTGCTGAAGACGCGTCACCATGGTGGTATGATTCTGAAGGCAAGTTACGGTGGTAGTATGGTGCTAAAGGCATGTCACCATGGTAGTATGGTGCTGAAGGCACGTATTAATAGATCCACAGACTAGAAGCAAGAATTTCTTCATGGTAACATTGCAGAGAGCTTGGCTCTAATTTCGGCTTTGTTCTCTCTCTCTTTCTCTCTCTCTTTCTCTCTCTCTCACTCACTCGTTAGCAGTATTATATCAGGAATATTGGAGGTTGGCTGGGGTGTAATTAATTAAGCCTGTATTAGGAATCAACAGAGTCGTTAGAGAGAGAGAGAGAGAGAGAGAGAGAGAGAGAGAGAGAGAGAGAGAGAGAGAGAGAGAGAGAGAGAGAGAGAGAGAGAGAGAGAGTATCATTATCTTGCTCCAGATATTAACTTTCTGCACACAAAATACGGACTCATTTTCAACCAATTTTTTTTGGGGGGGATAAATCAAGGAAAAATTTCTGGTTGAAATTTGGTGGTGAGCGTTACTTTGGGGGGGATTAATGTGTGAGAGGCTCCATAATGGTGGGTGATGCCGTGTTGCAGTCATTGTCACCAGTCTGGTGTACCTGTCTCTCTCCAGCCTTGTCTTCACTCACTTATATGTGCTTGCAGGGGTCGAGTCTTAGCTCTTGGCCCCGGCTTTCAACTTGTCACTTGCCAGGTTTACTCCCTACCTTCCTCGGGGACCCTATCGTACCTCCTCTTCAAACTATGTATGGAGTTTGCCTCCAACACGTCATTGTAGGGGTTATTCTACTTCTTGGCCACTCAGAGGCTGAAGAAATACTTCCTGACATCTTTGTGACTCCGAGTTTGTGATTGTCTGCTTTTCAAACAACTTATCCCTATCTACCTCATCAGTTTCCCCTGAGTATTTGGTATATTGTTATTATGTCTCCACTTGGTTTTCCGTCTTCCAGAGACGTTAAATTCAGTCACGTTAGCCTCTTGTCATAGCTTTTTCCAGTTGTGGGTTCCATGCTGGTGCTGCGTACTCCAAGATAGACTTGACTTACGTCGTATACAGCACCTACATGAATGAATCTTTATGTGCTCTGTATATAAATTATATATATATATATATATATATATATATATATATATATATAGATATATATATATATATATATATATATATATATATATATATATATATATATATATATATATATATATATATATATATATATATATACTTGCTGTACTTGGTTGAGGTAGAGGAAGTGAGGCTGTGACAGCTGTTGCTATGGTAACGGTGTTCCCTGAGAGTGATGCCTCTTGTACCATGACTCAGCTGACACTGTTGGTCTTCTGTTGCCAGGTGAGGCAGTTGTGATGACACTGTTGGTCTCCTGTTGCTCTTATCTCTGTTGAAGTAGGGGGGAGGGGTTAGTTGCCAAGGAAAAAGTTGGCTTGCTGTTGCTTTTCTGTTAGCAACGGATAACGCCTCTTGTGCAAGCAGATGAGTCATTTTCCTGTTATTTCTCTTGCAACAGTTGAATCCATTTTTTTTCTGTTATTACCGTTTAAAAGTACAATTTAAATCAGTACGTTCTTGACTTTCTGTTGGTGATGTTCGTAATGGGCGGCTGCTTTTACACAGTGTAAATCTTTTACAGACAGCTCGGCACAACCTTTTATTTACATTCATCACCAAAAATAACAACAGAACAACAGGACGTCTCCTGTTGTTAATTTTATTTTACGTCAAAATGGCTTTCGTTGTTGTACTAATAATTGCAATTAGCCGATAGTCTCCTGGGGGATCTGTTGCCAGTAGAATATTCTGTTTTAACAGAAAACTGTAAATAGGCCTCCTCCTGTGGTCTATTAAGAGTCTTCTGTTGGCCACGGGGCTTCCTGACGCCCTTACCAAAATAAGAGTCACGTATCAGTCTCTCTCTCTCTCTCTCTCTCTCTCTCTCTCTCTCTCTCTCTCTCTCTCTCTCTCTCATACATAAACATGTCAACAGGTGTCAGCTTTATGGTCATATCTGGCAAATCAGGCTGTCAAATAACGTGCTGACAGTCTCTCGCCTCGTCAGCTGTTTTGGAAGCCAATATATTGGTCAATATTTTACACTCGTAACAGAAAAGGAGAATTTTTGAGGGATTTATATAAATCTGGTGCAATGTATATTGTTTTAAAGAAATTTATATTGTTGTAGTTGTTGTTTTATATTTGCTGACACCAACATTAATAATAATAATAATAATAATAATAATAATAATAATAATAATAATAATAATAATAATAATAATAATAATGATAATAATAATTCGGATGACACCTACCAACCACCTACAAACACCTGCACCCACCTATAACTATCGTCACCACCATCCACCTACACCCTCCCCCATCCATCTACACCCACCACTCACCTACACCCACCTACAACCAACACGTACCACCTAGAACTACCACTACCATCACCACCATCCACCTACACCCATCACCACCCACCTATAACCCCCACCACTACCACCCACCTGCACCCACCACCACCCACGTCCTTGGGTCCGTGACCGGACCTGCGCCAGCCAGCCTAAAGGGATTTGCTGAGAGAGAGAGAGAGAGAGAGAGAGAGAGAGAGAGAGAGAGAGAGAGAGAGAGAGAGAGAGAGGGAATGTGTGAGAAGATCTGAGGAATCTCCTGAAATCCCCTGAAACGACCGCCAGACCACCACTGGTCAGTGGTCTAACTTTTATCACAAGCTCTACCATCTGAAAGCCGCACTTGGGTCAGCTCTTCCATTCTTCTGAGTGTCTAGCTGCTTAACTGATTGGCAAGGCCTGTAATTCTCACATTCAGGCCAAAGCAACAGCAAAGAGCTGGTGAGAATCTGAGCTTTGTAAAGCTTTACTGAGAGAAAACACCAACAAGGCAAGCTTTAAGCTTACAATATAGCTCTTTCTGCCATCACTGTGGTCAAGCTGATTTCTGGACATAGACTCCAGGATGAGGGACAGACTATCTTAAACTCCTCATCTTCCACCTTTTCTCTGTTTTGGACTGAGGAAGCCACTGGATGGCGAATAAAGATACCCAAGCGTTGCACGAGTGTCTTATTTATCAATTTATAAGTTTTCTAACCATTTATTCAACGACTTTAATGTACACGATGATAAGATGAAAGGACAGGGTAGAAAGGGACAGACTGAATGTAGTGGGAGACACAAGAAAGAGGAGAGGTAGAAGCTAAACACAAGAGGGGAATTAGGAAGTACTTTTTCAGCCTCAGGATAGACGGGAATGAATTGGATTTAGATTTGGGGAGGGTAAAGTTCACACACAGTTTTAAGAGTGGGTACGACAGTGTTCAGGTTGTTGAGAAGTAGTAGGTGGGACCAATAGTTTTTACACACACACACACACACACACACACACACACAC